>NC_134404.1:78869011-79009011 GCF_038048845.1 Mixophyes fleayi
TGTATGCATATATGAGTGTATATATGTGTGATGTAAACCTCACCCATAAGCTACAGGTGCAAGCTGGACTCAGCATGTGAACGTAAATATGTTATTTTTTGGGTGGCTTTTGGACTGTAAATTACGGTCAACATACATACAGCTCAGCATCAGTCCTTATCTGCAAAGTGACTGAAGGATAAGGACTGAGAAATAGATGGTGCCAGCATCTTCCCAGAATAACTACCATCCTTTTAGACCAATACAAATGCTAGGTAAGCTCTTGTTAATGATATTCTAATTTGACTAAACTCGCAGCTGAAATCAGTGAAGTGAAGTTTAAATAAAAAGCTTATATGTTTCTGAATGAATCCCTTCCCAAGATGCATTTCTTCAAACCGACTGTGTCAAAGTCATCCATAGTATAACAGTTATACTGAATACTTAAGACTGAGTTACAGCAGTAGGTGTGTATTAATTATCTGGGCCAAAAACTTGCAATTTCATTGTACTTGATATAAAATGCCTCATATTTCTACTATGCTAGATATACTGTACAATTCCTCATATTTATACAGTGCTAGATACATGATACCTCCTTTTCCTATTGCGCTAGATACATAGGGGGTCATGTAGAGTTGGAAGTATGTGCAGTAGAACTATTTAAGAATCTCTTTGCGCCTCTTTATGATAAGAGACATAGAAAGAGGGAGTGGGCGGGCAGGCATAGGCATTGTACAGTAAGGATATATTAATAGGGAGAAGAAGGAGGTGTATCTGTTGTGACTGCTCTTCCCCTGGTGCAAGATTTGTGCAGATGATGTTGACAGTCAGCACTTACATTGCAATATGAAAAAGAAAAAACCCTGCCCCCCCCCCACACCAAAAAAGCCTCACCAGCCCTAGTGCTGTCAACCTATTACAAGAACAAAAAATATGGGGTACCCCTGTAGTTTTAAGTACCAGCACTAGGCAGTGCTGGTGGCACTATAGCATACATACCCCCAGAGTGGGGTCCCAATGAAATAGTACTAACCAGCCCTAGTCCAGTGAGCACGGGGCTAGAATAATTAAGTGGATTGGGTCTGCAGAAAATGCGCCCCAGGTATAACAAGCCTTGAGCTGAAAAGCCCTGGGGCTATTCCCACACCACTGGGCTGTGGGTGTGGATTAATTGGTAAATTATGAATTATTTTATTTAAACATTTTGGCAGTGATGTACTAAAGGTCCCAGCATGACCAGACAACCATGAAGTGATTGGGCATGCTGGCTATTGTAGTCCACAGGGTAAAAATGTAAATAATACACACACTAACACTGCCAGAAAGTCTTGTGTCCTGAACCTAGTCTTCCACATGATGTAAAAAGAAACATGATTCATCAGACCAAGTCACCTTCTTCCACTGCTCCATGGTCCAGTTCTGGCGCTCAAGTGCACATAGTAGGTGCTTTCGGCGGTAAACAGAGGTCAGAATGGGCACTCTGACTGTTCTGCAGCTACACAGCCCCATACTCAGCAAGCTGTGATGCACTGTGTGTTCTTCCACCTTTCTAACATAGCCAGCATTAACTTTATCAACAACTTGTGCTACAGTAGTTCTTCTGTGAGATTGGACAAGACGGGCTAGCCTGCACACCCCATATACATAAATGAGCCTTGGGCACCCATGACCCTGTCACCGGTTCATTGGTTGTCCTTCCTTGGACCACATTTGGTAGGTACTAAACATTGCATTCCGGAAACACCCCTCAAGGCCTGCCGTTTTGGAGATGTTCTGACCCAGTTGTCTAGCTATTACAATTTTGCTCTTGTGACAGTCGCTCAGATCCTTACGCTTGCCCATTTTTCCTGCTTCCAACACATCAATTTCAAGAACCGACTGTTCACTTTGCTGCCTAATATAGCCCACCCCTTGACAGGTGCAACTGTATTTCACTTCACTTCACTTCACTTGTCAGTGGTTTCAATTTTGTTGCTGATCAGTGTATAGAAGTGTGAGTATTAGAAGAAGAGACTATTTTATTTAAAGCTACTTGCATATTACATCTAGAGACACATTAAATACTTGTTTGTGAATCTCTCCTCTATGGTATGGTATTGTGAACTAGCAACAAAATTCTTACATATTCTTTCTGAAAACTTAACACAAAACTTTTAATTAGCAAATAACAAAGAAGATAACAATAAAGAGGAAATTTATGTAAATTCCCTCCTTTTGTTACTCCAGAAAGTTATTTTTGTCATTGTAATTATTTTATTTCCTTACTCTAAATATACAGCATTGATCATTTAAATAAGAACTTGTCTACCAAATTGAACGGTTTATGTGAGTCTGTACATTTCCTCTAATTGCTATTGAAATGTTAAACATTATCTGCAAGTGTGGACTATTTGTTCCCTCAAAGTTAAAATAGCTTTATTGTTGTTATTTCTGTATACTCATACACACAATAGTAGCAAATCTATTTTAAGGAAATTATTTTATCAGTTAAATAAATAGCAAAATATCTTAATAAAGATTTTGACCAATAGAGGAAACACAAATGTTTTATACACTTTTTTCTCATAATTATTAGTATTAACCGACATTTTGGTTATTCAGCAGAGGTACAAAACAATATCATCCATAAACACTAAGGGGTATATTTACTATTGTCCAGTTTACTGTCTTGTGGTTTGGACACTAAAATGTTAACCCGCATGTGACTTGTGGCGGTTTGAAAGCCCCTAAATTGCATGCAGTTTATCTGAAGCCACGTGTGGTTTATGGCAAACTGCCTGATACAACCAAATGGGACACATTCAGTTTTTATGCTACATTAACTTCCATTCCTGTGCTACTTAGTATTGGGCCTGGTCTTCTAAGAGAAGGCCCAAACAAACAATCTGACCCCCACACCTAGGAATGCCTGGTGCAATGCTGAGTCGCATCAGGTAAGCCTGTCTTGTGGGTACCAGGGTAGCAGTGTCAAAAAAGATGGCAAGCAATTTAGGCGCTGCATGTGCCAGCATGCACGCACAGTCCACAAGAGTGCACTGCAAATATTGGCCCCCTTTGGAGAATAACATTACCCCCTGAGCGGTGCAATGCGTCTATGTGTATTTTTTTTATTTCCACTTCTGTGTATTGTACTGTTTTGCCTATATTGTATTGTCCTGTATTGCCGGTATTGCTTTGTCATGTATTATTTTACTGCATGCTCTCTGAACAGTGCTGGACACCCTTTGTGGAGCTTTATAAACAAAAGACAATAAAAATAATTGGGCAATCTATTTTTTGCTTATGCTCACTGTATCCAGTTTAACTTGTTCTGTACATAATTCATTCAATAAAAAAATGTTTCGCGTAAAGATCATTCATTTAAAAATTCATAAAATCATTGTGTCCATGGATACATGGAGAATTAAAGAAGTTATTAGAGTTGTAATTATCTAAGTGGTTCTTATTTGAAATAAATAACCTTTTTAAACAATGTTGCATTATATATTCTATTTTGACCTATTACTTTAAAAACATTAATTTTACTATCAGCCAAAACATGTATTCATCTAGCTTTGAACTCACCTGAACTCCTATTTTCTTTCAGACATCGTATTATGGTAATTTTTATATGCAGGTTTTAGCTATCCTAAGGTATTTTGCTTTAGTCTTGTTTTGTAGTACTAAACTATTTATATTTGCACCTAAGGTATTTATATTTTATATTTTTAATTTGCATCAACAAAATACTGTAAACTAGCAGACAACCTATTATAAAAAATGGTAGAATGCTTTCTTAACATTGCAGAGCAAAACCTTTGGATGAAAGCAATTCAGGCTTATCCCTGTTTTATCAGGAAACACCAATTAAACCATTTGGCTTGGGGCATTTCCTAAGCACAGTACATGTCTATTTATTAATTTATTTGTGCAAGAACAGCCAAGTACAATTTTCTAAGTATGCCAGAACAAATTTAGTTATTCCCAAATGATACACTGTTCTAGACCAAACATGGACAATCCTGTGTCAAGCGTTACGGCTGTTGTTCCTAATGCACCAACTCCACCATTATGTGAATATAACCATACAGCCATATTATTTAATTGTGTGTTCATATGTTGTACATTTGCGTGTGGTGTAAGCTATGACTGTAAGTTCTATGGCTTTCCCAGCCAAAGATCTTGCTTAACTCTTCTCCATACTTGCCGACTCCCGGAATCTTGTTGCGTGACTGTAGGGCGGAGGGGGCGGGGCGGGCCAATCGCGTCATTTTGCCCCCCCCCCCGCGAAACTGTAATTTATGGCGCGGGGGGAGGGGCCCTCCAAAATTATGTGAATCACCAAGAATCAAGAATGACGCTATTCTCGGTGAAATCCAGGATGCGGGAGAAATGCCAGCTCGCCCGGGAGACTGACCCGAATTTCAGGAGTCTCCTGGACTTTCCGGGAGAGTTGGCAGGTATGCTCTTCTCAGGCAGTAAAAAAAAAATATCAGGTTGGCACTTCTAAAGAGAAAATGTTATGCACATGATTATGTATGTTCTAAGAATACTCGTTCAACACTTAACCACAAAAATTAGATCCAACCTATAGTATATAGCTTTATAGTGTAGTGGTAGGAAGGTGATGTCAAAAAGATAATAAAACTGAAAACCAGAAAGAATTAAACTGAGCCGAGCTATCACCAGAAGAAAGAAAAGTGCTATTTTCTAAGCCGTTGGGAATCAGAAACCATTAAAAAAAACATGTTTTAATTCTCGCTTTGAATTCACACAGTGGATACGCAATCAAATTGCTGTCATAGTTTATCAGTAGCAAAAGTCACATCTCCCCAGCTGTGACCCTCCCGCTGACCAAAAATGAACACAGACTTTATTCGCACTATCTTACTGTTAAGAAAGCTGAAGGTGTTTCACTTGCAGAGTGTAAAGAGGAGATATTTCAAGTACAATTTAACAGATTGTTTATGTGATTGCTGCATCCGTCCACTACAGTTTCTTAGATATATACTTGTGCTATGTGCTGTAATATAATGAAAAATATAACACATATAAAAAGGTCACTTATCCTGATGCCATTTTGTATCTTATTTTTTCTAATCTCATATACTACTTCTTGCCAATGTAGTAGCAACATGTATTGTTATTATTGTGTTATGATATTATCATTATTATTATTATTATTATCATTATTATTATTAGTATCCTTATTATTCATACATACATAGACGTTTAAATAAATAGATGTGTTAAATAGATTTGTTACATGTCTATGTATGTATGAGTAATAATGATAATAATAACATATATATATGAAAACAAATACTTTATATATATATATATATATATATATATATATATATATATATATATAGCTATATATAAAAAACAGGGATACTCTGCACTCTCCAAATACACAATTAATACTCTTCTAACTACTTTCTATATTACAAACAGGGAATATTAGTTCCACATATTGCAATATATGTTAAGCTGATCAACTCATGCCAAAGTCTTCCCCTTCTGGCCAGTCCTAACATGATCAATTGCTATGGTTTCTATATGGGCTAAAGGCTTTCCTGCACACGACTACCATCAGTGTCCAGGATTTTGCTTCCTATTTCAAGGACAAGATTGATGAAATCAGACTTGAAATGGTATCATCTCCCTCGACAAGAAATCAGCTCACTTCCTTCCCAGCATCCTCTGACACTCTCTCTTCATTTGATCCCACAAATGAAGAGGAAGTTTCTACTCTCTTCTTATCTTCCTACTCTACCTCCTGTCCTCTTGATCCCATACCCTCACAAATTGGTAGGTCTCTGTCTCATGTGCTCATTCCCCCTCAAACTAAAATCTGTAATCTATCTCTCTCTACTGGTATCTTTCCATCACTATTCAAGCACGCAGTGATTACTCCTCCTCTAAAAAAACACAATTCTGACCCAAACTCTCTCTCAAATTACCGCCCCATCTCTCAGCTCCCATGTAACTCCAAACTTCTCGAGTGATTTGCATACACTCGCTTCACACATTTCCTTTCTGCAAACAACCTATTGGATCCTCTTCAATCAGGCTTTCACTCTCAACACTCCACAGAGACTGTGCTGACCAAGGTTGTCAATGATCTGATAACAGCTAAAAACAAAGGTGATTACTCTCTTCTAATTCTCCTGGATCTCTCTGCTGCATTCAACACTGTTGACCACTCTCTCCTCATACAGACGCTACAATCCCTAGGTCTTCAAGACACTGTCCTATCCTGGTTCTCATCCTACCTATCTAATCGCTCTTTCAGTGTTAATTTCTCTGGAACAAACTCCACTCTGTTTCCTTTATCAGTTGAAGTACCACAAGGCTCAGTCCTAGGTCCTATGCTATTCTCTATCTACACCACTTCTCTAGGAAAACTATCAAGCCGCTTTGGATTTCAGTATTATCTCTATGCGGATGATACACAATTTCATTTTGGATGTCCTCTCGCCAACTCAAATTCAATCTTTCAAAAACAGAATTTATAATATTCCCACCCAACTATAGAAGCTTACTGCCTGACATTTCTATTTCTGTTGACAACATGACCATAAATCCCACCTAGCAAGCTCGTTGCCTAGGTGTAATCCTTGACTCCCAACTGTACTTTGTTCCCTTACATCATCTCTATATTTACATCATGCTGCATACATCTAAAAAACATTTCCAGAATATGTACATATCTCACACAAGACAATGCTAAAACTTTAATTCATGCACTCATCATCTCACGCATCGACTATTGTAATTTCTTCTTTACTGGTCTTCCCAAAATCTCGAGCCTCTACAATCTATTTTGCATGCAGTGGCTAGATTGATTTTTTTTTGCTAATCGTTTTACATCTGCTGAGTCACTCTGTCAGTCTCTACATTGGTTGCCTGTTTTTCAACAAATCCAATATAAAATTCTTCTACTAACATACAAGGCCATCAACAAAATTGCACCAACATACATCTCTTCACTTGTCTCAAAATATCTCCCAACTCGACACCTCCGTTCTGCAGAAGATCTGCATCTCTCTTCTTCTCTCATCACTTCCTCCCATATTCGGTTACAAGATTTTTTTTGGGCTGCACCCACTTTATGGAATTCACTCCCTCGCACCACAAGACTTTCCTCTAGTCTTCAATCCTTCAAGCGTTCTCTGAAAACCCACCTATTCAGACAAGCTTATAGTATTCCCCTACCAGGTTACTCTATTACCACCCTCTACACAGCTAACACAAGACAACAACCCTCTGACCAACATAGTTGTGTGACCGAGCATATAGCCCAATAAATACTTTGTAACCTTTGCATTCCAGCTGGACAAATATTCAATATGGTGTAGCACATATCCTTGTGTATCAAACCATTATCCCATAGATTGTAAGCCCGCGAGCAAGTAAAGCACTACGGAAACTGCTGGCGCTATAAAAATAAATGTTGGTGATGATGATGATTTATAATAAGTTACTTGCATGGGAGGAGTTTGGATGAAATTTGGTGGGGCTTTTTTTGTCCTGCTTTCGAGAGTCTAAATGTTGGGAGGTATGATATAGGGCCAACACATTATGCAGTCCTTTTCAGACACTAATTTGAAACAATTACATTTATCTCTGCTAACATTAACCTGCCAGTATGCTTTTAGACTAAGCACCCAGAGGAAACATGTAAATACAGGGAGAACAAGCAAACTCCACACACATAGAGCTGTAATCAGAATAAAAATCCTGGCCCTGCCCTTGGCGATATGAAACAGCAAAACTAACTGTGCCCCCAGTCCTACCTTTAGTTATGGTATTATTATATTTTTATTAATTACTTTATTGGGTTTGTTATTATTATTATTATTATTATTATTATTATTATTATTATTATTATTTTGAATCATATCATTTTAAAAATAGTAACTCTACATTCAAGTTATTAATTCATTTTTCCTTATTTTATTGAAAGAGTAGGCTCATTTTACTACATACTGATTCTTAACTTATGTGACCTTGCCTTCAGTCTCTTTAAACGTTTTTATATTTTCTATAGTTAAGCCTTTTGTTTGCCGTAACAGGTAAGATTAACTGATGCTTTGAAATTATCTTTGATATTTGACCTGGCCAGGCATACAGGAGCAGATTTATTATCCAAGGTTTATCTCATCTGTCCAGTAGTGACAAATAGGGTACTATATTTTCATTGGTTGGTGTATGGAAATAGCATACAAAGGTTGTAGCTGTGATAAGTGTTCTGGAGCATTCTGGAAATAGTAATAAGAAATGTACCATCGTCTTTAGGAAATAGCAAAACAATGTGGCTAGAATTGCTGGCCTTTATTAAATGGGAAAACTATTGAATTTTTAGTTGAATTCCTGGTCTATGAATTCTCACAGGATGCAGTACTTTTGCACGGGTAATGTGAAAAAGGAATAGATGAAGTGAACTGGTGAAAAGGCGATTTTTGTCAATCACAGTTTTTATTAAACTGCTCAGTTAGTGTTTGTCAGAGAAAATTAATGTTAGTGACAGACTACAAGATGGGAAGGATATTTCTTAATGTATATTTAGTTCTGAGGATAGATCACAAAATGCATATTATTTTATGTAAATGTTTTATTGCTAAGAATGTAGAACTAAACAGTTTTGATAAAGCACAGAGATGAAGGGAATGGGAAAGAGAGTGTCAAGCCTGGATTTGAGTCTAGATCATACACCTGATCTTACGTCAAAAGGGGTAGAAGCAACTGGTTTTATCACCATACCTTTTAATTTTTTTTTTATGTATGCATGCCAGTAGTAAATATTTAAGGCTTTTAACCCCCTGGTATTATATTTGCTGAAAAAGAAAAACCTAAGTGCAAACTGCATATAAACTCTATGCATTTGGGCATTCAATTTACATGCATTATTTACGTACACTGGACTAGTTTGTATGCATTTGAATGGGAACCAGACCCAGGCTGGACAGTGTGGGGCTGGAGCCTCTGTGGGGGACGATGCAAAAAAAACATGGCAACTCCCTTCAAAGTCTTCCAGCCCTGCACTGAAAGTCACTGGTGCTCTTCCCAGCCCTCCTGGGCTGTGGATACTGGAGTAATGAGAAATATTTGGATCCTTGATATGGAAACTTTGCCACCTCTGTGATCCCAGGGCAAAGAGGATCCATAAACCTTCTTCCGTTATACTAAAATATTAATTAAATATAAGTAAATACAAACACAATTTTTGTGAAAAAAATATTGAAATAAAACATCTTCAAACCCTTGTTCACTAATTTATAAATAAAAAAATCTTCCTTATTTTTATTCCAAGGTAATTTTCTCCTTGTAAACCATTTGGAATTTGGAATGTTTAGATTCCATGGATAAATTGTAAACCAATTGGAATTCTTCTTGTAATGCAAAGTAAATATTTGTAATACATGCTTTATTTTTTAACCCAAGGAATTTTGTAATACATAGGAAAGTGCCCTTCTTGTGATCCTTTAGAAATAGAAAAAAAAATCACCACGAAGGATGATGCAATCTGCTGTACGTGGAGCTCCTACGTAGAATGATTGTGATTTGAAATGATCGAGACTCATTTCAGCCTCTTAGCCAATCACAAGCAGATTACCCTACTATCCTCAATGTGAATGATGATGGTTAATGGAGTTCCAGGGACTCCTTGCTTTGATCTTACAGCAATAAGGATTCATTGAAATTCTATTGATGTATGAGGACAAAAATGACAATGCTGGACAACTTCATTCATGTCAAAACCTTATTTAAATTCAATGGTGTTTCTACGTGTTGCACGCAGCCACATTAAAATGACTGGGCCACTGGAATGAATGAGTCATTGACATGAATGGTAAGAATGCAGCACAATACTGGTTAAAAAACTATGTACACCATGCTCTCCCATAGTGATCAAGTGTGGGAACATGCTTTGAAGACGCTGAGTTTGACCAATGCAATTATACATAGACATAAGCATGAACACAAAGAATATAATGGGTTTTATATTTACTTGTCTGCTCTGCACTTGTCAGGCACAACATTTAAACTCCACTTGGTGATAACCCTAATGATCATGGAGTTCTTTAGCAATGGGACGATAGAGATAGCAGATTGAAGGATGAGGGTCTACCCATGTGTCTTTGTTTCCTCAGTACAGTCCTTTTTTTTCAACCAAAAGCTTTAATTCACAAAACTTATAATATTTTCCTATAATTTAAGCCCCAGATGAACTCAAATTACCAGACTAGTGGTAATATGTTTATATAACTTTGATTTATTTGGGATTTCAAAGGAAATATGAGGTGGATGATATGGCCTGAGAAGATTTCACATGGGTGTTGCATTTTTCATTTCAGAATTATAGAAATTCATGGGTCTGTCTCCCAATGAAGATATATTCAGTTTACTGGACCCATCATATTGCTTTTTAGTTAGCTTTCACCAGATTGATTGATTGAATTGATAAGGCATCATTAACTGGGACTTTTGGAATTCAGGGATTTGTACCACTTAACTAGTGAGGTTTCCAGGTTTTAATTCATTCTTCATTTTTCTGCTAGCCAAAGGATGGAGCAGATCCCTTCTGCATTGCTGTAGAAATTTGCTATAAAAATGTACCTAATGTTCCTCTGCTTCAATGAGGCTAGTAAACTAGTAGATCCTTACAAAAAATCATGGATAAATTACAGGATTTCTATCAGACAAGCTTGAAGGCCCACTGATATTTTCAAATGTGAACTATAGAGGTCAATTTTTTAGTGCGGACAGCTGCAGCTCATTTCACATCCTTAGGACAATGTCCGTGAATGGTAAGAGTGCAGCGCAATACTGGGTAAATTTTAAAGCACTATGGAATTTGCTGGTGCTATATAAATAAATGTTGATGATGATGATTTACTTCCCTCCCACCAAATGACAGAACTGTGAGGTCCTATGCTCTGGCCACCTGCAGTTTTACAGTAACTCACCTCTGTCAGCACTTGATATTCTGGACATTTTTAAATAAATTCAGTGCTTAGCATATTGTGTTGATAATTCTGATTTGATGGCTGCCATCAGGCCATGGCAGTATCTTACCATCATTATGAAAACATTTCACTAAGCACTGTATTAATTTGAACTTCTTCACTTTGTTGAGAATGGAGAATGGACTATTACTGGTGCCAACAAGGGTGAGTTAATTTGGAGCTTTGGGGGTCCTGAAGGTGTAAACGCCATGTCTCTATTATTTAGATGTGAAGGGTTTCATTGCTAATAATAGTTTTAACTTGTTCATCATAAAGGTCGGTAAAAATAGAATGCAAGGCAAATTAACAAAAAAGTAATCTTGTACTATTCTCAAATATATGTAAAATTTCCCATACATAATTTGAGGTGCTGACATTGTATTTACATTTGCAATACAGCAGATCACAGGCTAATTGTGAGGATACCACCCTTAGCTGGGATGGCAGTTACCCTCTGTGGGATTCAATTCACTAGGGTAGACCAGAATATATCCAAAATAAGGCTTTATTACAACAGCACTTAGACCTCAAAACGTTCACAAGTTATAGGGTAAATGGTAGCATGTATCCTCCAGCAGCCTCTTGCAGTCAGCACTCCAAAGTAATAATCTCAGTCTCTTTCAGAGTCTTATCCTCCCACAATATTACCACTACTCTCGATTAGCAAAACAGTTACGGTGTCGCCCAGCCTGTGATATTGGCTCACACAGACCCTGTCCTGGTAGGGTTTCCTCCAGTGGCACCACGATGCCTGGCCCAGAGTCCTTTTCGCTGATCTCTTGTACACCAGGATCCTCCAAGCTACAATAGCTCCCCTTGCATTCTCCTCTCCCTATATTCTTTACTGTATACACAGGAAGTAGTGTCAAATGTCTCAAATCTCCCCTTTACAGCAGGGGTCTCTTAGTGGACACTTTAGCTGTTAGACATACATTCTCTGCTACCTTGATTATACAAAGGAATGGCTTGACTCAATTAGCTATTTTGGCTGGATACACTAAATATGGGATTACAATATTACAGCAGGGAATGACACTGCACGCTTACATGAAACAATAAGACTTTTGACACATTGTATCAGCAGTGTTACGCCCTCTGAATCTGTGATACATTTTTATACAATAACATTTATATTGATACATAATGATATATTTCCCAATGCTATATCAGCTAATATATTTCTCTGGAGGCACATTGCTTATCATTTAGAAGTTCTTACCTCATTACCTCTCAGATAACCTGTTGACCTAACTAATTAACATGGGCTGCCAGCTAGTTAATTAAGACATTATTCTGATTACAAACCAAATCCAAGCTGCACCTCTTAACAATGGACATTTGAGACAAATGGCAATTACATTAGCTAACACAAGCAAAATGACTGCTCCTGTTATTTTTACACAGTATGGCAATTATCTTTATATTTATACCACATACAATATTGCAGGTAATAGCAAGGACAAAATGTACCTAATAACATGAAATAATAATACACATAATACACCGATGCTCTGGTGTATATACTTAGACACTGCCAAGGATTAAAAAGTACATTAAAACGTGAGCAACGGGTGATGAATACAAAGTTCTCAGTCTAGTAGCACCCCGTTTCCTCACACTAATGTTCTCTGTTATCATTCAATTCATAATCAATGTCCCCATAGTATTCTTCAGTAGATTTCCAAAGGATAAAAACATTCACATGTTTATTTCAAACAACTAAAGTTATTATAAGTCCTAGATATATATTTGTGAATGTTACTAATTGCAGTCTACGGAAAAAAGACAAGCAAACAACTGTTGGATATTAACATTTGTAGAGGCCAACCTAAGGCTTGGCTCTACATACTGCTAGGGACTTTGGTTCTCACTATAAAGATAGTTTCTATTTCTGATGAAGAATTGAGCCATTTTGCATGTAGTATAAATTGTTCTTGCCATGATATAATCCATGTCCAAACCCATTCCCGCACATGGAGCCAGGAATGGCTGTAAAGAATACTTAAAGCAATGTCCTGTTGCTTGGTGAATGAAGCAGGGAGTGAACAAATTATATGAGAATTGCTGGCTGTGCTGAAATACCAAAGTGACGTACACCAATATTATTTTAAGATATTAGGTGCAACATATTATGCACAAAGTTCTGCTACTTTAGGTTACCCGGTCCTGCCTCAGTTACCAAACTGATCACATGTTTTTCAAGCAGTCCCTGATAATAAAGCTTTTCTCACCCACTAATCTACTAAATTCTGAAGCACAGAGCTTCCACTTATATTTGCCCACACTTCCACTATTCTCAACCCTAACAACTGCTTTCTATATTCAGATAAGTATTTGCAGCCGCTCTTTTGCTGGTTAGAAGCATTTTTATAAGGATAACTGCCAACTTGGGGGGTGGTGTCAATCTTTTGCCTAAATAAGTTCACCATAACACCTTCACTGAGTGACTAGTCACCGGCCACCATTACATCCCACAATCAGGGATGACTTAATGCTTACATGCATTATGATCTACAAGATAAAATAATATGATGCAACTGTAGGGGGTCCCTCCTAATTAAAATAAAACCAGGAAACCTTCATCACTGTGTGTTGAAATAGAAAGGTTAGATAGACTCCTGCTGGCTGAATCAGAGAACTGGCAGTCCAAATTTTAAGCATCCAAGGACTAAACTATGGACAGTTCTTCCCTGCTTGCTGTTGTCTTACTACCCAAGGCCTAGCAGTGTCCCTGGGATTTGGAGGAATTTTGCACATCCCCTGTGAGATTAAATTTAAATCTATTAAATGTACTGATTATTGAGCTGAAAACTATGCTTGAAATAATTGTGCTAAAAATTTTACTTATTTAGTAATAAGTTTATATCAGTTTGGTATCCGCAGTTTGTTATCATTGTTGGTAAACTACATGTTAGGCAGATGAAGCTTCTCTACATACCTTATAGACATCACCATAGGGACAGTGCAGAAGCCTAAGAGACAGGCTTAATCTCCTAGTTAAAAAAATGTTCTATACGGATTTGTGGATTTACATATATGCTACAAACTGGCATGGATTTGAGCTCTATGTTATAGATCAACATCACCTTTTAAGCCACTGTCAAAAGATTTACATCTTTTCTTCCACTGTTTGTAATGTAGAGTGGAGATGGGTTATGCTTTAATTATTTGTTCAAACTCAAAATTAATTTTAAAGATATTGACATAAAGATATTTTGTAAATAAAGATAAGTGACAACAATTATCTGTCATAAAAGGACTTTACAGTTATACAATACAGCAAAGAAAAATCAGATTAAAAATGAAGAGAATTTCCCCTTTATATATGGTTTAAATTTTGGCTTCAGCATTACTGTAAATATCTGCAGCTTTAGCATTAGCAGACCAGACAAAGTCTGGCAAATAACCATCAGTATTCATATCATGGGTCAGATAGAATAATTGCAGTTCTGCGGCAGTATTGATTATTTGTTTTATAGCTCAATAACATTACTTTGTAATACAAGATATGGAGCTCCAGTCCTATTTCTTTAGGTCCTCATATTTGCATAATTCTTACATTGTTAGAACACTGATATCCAGAAACAACCACAATTTAAATACATGTTGTCTAATTTTAGTCTATGTGGATTGTGTTACCCAAGCATTGATGAGCAGACATTTGCCTTAATTAGCTTACTATTTGGACTCTTCATGGACATTTGAATTATGAGAACGAGGTAGAGAGAAAGAGAGATGGAGAGAGAAAGAAGGAGAGAGAGAAAGAAGGAGAGAGAGAAGGAGAGAGAGAGAGAAGGAGAGAGAGAGAGAGAGGGAGAGAGAGAAAGAAAGAGTGGAGAGAGAGAGAGAAGGAGAGAGAAAGAGACAGAGAGAGAGAGAGAGAGATGGAGAGAGAGAGAAGAGAGAGAGAGAGAAATAAAGAAAGAAGGAGAGAGAGAGACAGAGAGAGAGAGAGAGAGAGAGATGGAGAGAGAAAGAAAGAGAGAGAGATAGAAAGAGAAAGAGGCAGATAGAGGAAGAGAGAGAAAAAGAGACAGAGAAAGAGATGGAGAGAGAGAGAGAAATAAAGAGAGAAGGAGAGAGAGAGATAGAGAGAGAGAGAGAGAGATGGAGAGAGAGAAAGAGAGATGGTGAGAGAAAAAGACAGACAGAGAAAGAGAAGGAGAGAGAGAGAGCAAGAGAAAGAAAGAGAGAGATAAAAAGAAAGAGAGAGGGGTAGTGAGAGTAAGAGTGAGAGGCAGATAAAATTATAGAGATGAAGATAAAGAGATAGAGAGGGAAAGAGAGATAAAAAACAGAGAGAGCTGGAGAGGGGAACATTAACAATACCATTAACAGAGCAGTAGAGAACAATAGGTACCTATGTATGTGAAGTTACTATGCAATACTTTGCAATTTACTGCATTTAATTCAGTTTGAATGCCATGTTTTGACCAGCAACTAAATGAAACAGAAGCTGGCCTTAGCTGGACTCAGCTGGACTCCATACTCGAAATTGTACCAAGTCGCTGATAACTAAGTATTTTTGCACTGTTGAAATGACTAGTGCTGTGCACACAATGATGATAGATATTTATCAATAGATATTTTTAACTTGTAAAAATACAACCTAAAAGTACATATTTTTTAATAAATGGAGTGCAGACATTAAACTATAACCTCTTCCACCTTGTAAAAAATGCTCAGGTCCTAAATGTCCCACTTAATTGCTATTGAGGTCACCTGTGATGAATTAGTCTTTCAAGGTTGCTATATTTGTTGAGACCTAACAACTATTCCTATATGCTTCCATTGCACTGCTACACTTTTCAATCTTCACATTGAAGAGTGACAGCTTTAGCTCCTCCTAATGAGCACCTAAATTGTGTGGGTGTCAGGTGGGAAAGCAAAATGAACTTCTATAGATTTGTTAAATTTTCTAAAGGACCGAAATTTCACTAAAATTAACCACAGAATGCAATGTTTGCAAACATTTGGATGATTATTTCATTTCCACAATATGTAATTTTCATGTGTCTGTTGAGTATCATGAATCTGTTAAATTCCTGGTCAAATCCTCAGTAGCATTAATCTTTCAAAACACTTTTCAGTTTTCAATCATTCTTTCTATGTCTCATCTCAAGAGTTTTTCAGAAATTTAGTAGTCCTCATTCCAATTTGCATGACTTTTTCAGTACAGCAATACATTGTGTGCAAATAAGTCTTTTGGCATACAGCTGCATACTGTATTTGTCTTGCCTGTTGAGGCCTCAGGCAAAGAGGACAATGCAGAGAAACATTAATTAGTTCCCGATTACTGGTGGGTGAGCAAACTTTACCTGGAGTTTGAGAATTCTTAATTTAATTGTAAGGCACTTGTTTTCTTTTCGTCTCAACATGAGTATTGTAAAATCTTATATTAAAACTTGCAAATCTTTATTGAGTTTTTGGATACAGCTGTGTGTAATCCCTGTGTTTCTATAGGAAAATGGCTGCAGAAATGAGTGGCAAAGGAGGATGGATAAGAAAGGTCACTTTGATGTAATGGTAGAGAACAGTGATTGTATCCAGGATCCAGCAGCCAAGTGTTGCAGCCAGCAACAAAATTTGAGAAAGCAGGAGTGTCAAGTGGGAGTAGAGAAGATATTGTTTTCCCCCTGTAGTTAGGTGGAAAAAAGTTACTAAATTAAGTAATTAATCTGGGGGATTTACAAAACAACCTCTGTGATCTCAGAGGAGGTAGTAGTGGCAAGCACCATGGGAGAAGTGGTGAAGACGTAACTCCCCAAGAACTCCATGTTGGCAGAAGCATTCTGGATAAACAACACTTCTATAGTTACTGAGTGGCAAGACCCAATGAGGATTAAGTCTGTCTGTAAACTTAATGGCTCCTGTAGGGAGGAACCTAATTTCTGGACCCTGTACATCTCAGTAGTGTTGACCCATATCATCAAATGTTCTTAAGGGGTGATTAAAAGGAGTACAGTACAGGGTGTTAAGACAAACACCTGCAACATTACACCCTACTACCACTATTCTATTATGCATGGTTTAAAATATGAAGAATAACTCGGAAGATTCCTCATGGATTTAAGTGTTTAATGAAAAGGTAAACAATGGGTTTGAGGGTGTTTTCATTTGACTTAAATGGTTTTCAATTGAGTGTTTTTTTTTCTCTATCAGATAATTTTGTGGAACTGTATGTTCCAGAGGTCTCAAATTCCAACATTCCCACAAGATTATTTACTGAAGTTGATGAGACAACAATATAGTTATGTCATAATAATCATTGGAAGGATAATGAGGACTAACATTAAAAATTGTCCACCAAGTGATAAACCAAAATCTGGTACAGGCAAATAATTACACATAGGGCTAGATTTACTAAACTGCGGGTTTGGAAAAGTGGAGATGTTGCCTATAGCAACCAATCAGATTCTAGCTTTCATTTATTTAGTGCATTCTACAAAATGACAGCTATAATCTGATTGGTTGCTATAGGCAACATCTCCACTTTTTCAAACTCGCAGTTTAGTAAATATACCCCATAGTCTCAAACAACCCCACGTTGCTAAGTACATTGTATAACAAAATAAGCAATACTAATAATGAAGCAAAGAAAAGTAAGTGAATGTAATAAAGTAGAGAAAGGTGCCACTGATGCATCCTCATCAAACTTAATATCTAAAATATTTCATGTGTGGCAAACATATGTCACTTGTACACAACATGAATAAATGTGTGTTTATAGATACTGCTGACAGCCTTACAAAATTAAATAACATTAGACAGCCAATTTTCAGAAACTGCTTGGGTTCCAGGTAGAAGTGGAAGCCTTGTACCACTAGAAGTCTTTCCACTGAGACCCAAATTCCTACTTGACAGCAGTCACGGCAAGAGAGAGGTACTTGGATGATGGCAGTGCAGCATGTGACAACAGAAAAACAAGCAGTTTAGTTGGGGTCCCAGCCCAGTGTTCTGTTGGGGCCCAGTCGCAGTTGCAACTATAGTGACAATTTTTCCCAGGCCACTATGTCTATGTTTCTTGACAAGTGGACAGACTTCTCTTTAAAATTAATTATCTGAACTTGTCCTTCTGTCCTTTCAATGGGCTGCACTACACCCTGTTGACACATACATTACATGGTGATTTCATTGAAAGTATTTAATTTACCAGACCCAACAGTACAAAGTCGCATTAGGTGATTACAATAATGGGCAGAACGAATGTAATTGATTGCAATTGAGTAAAAACAAAGGCATACTTTATTAATACTACAAAGTAGGCACATATTGAAAGAAAGTGAGCCAGCAGATTGTTTTCAACACTTACTTGATTGAAACTACAAAACAAAAACAGAGACAAGACATACTTTAATCATGCTACAAACCAGAGGCATATTAATTGAAAAAAGTAAAGCAGCAGGTTGTTTGAATTTAGAGACAAGTACAATTACAAAGCAATATATCTCAAAGGCTGTTTACATGAAACAACTGTTATAATATAAGAATTTATATTCAACTAAATATGTCCATCACGCTCTCTTTCACTAAGCTGCAACAGGTTACCATTTTAAGACGAAGGTACTTCTCTAAATAGCTGGACAGAATTTGATAGTTTTGCAGACTTGTTGTATAGAAATGCACAGTGTGGATTAGTGGATTCACACACAAGGAAAATATATTTTTAAATACACAAGCAAGGGGGTATTTGGTTACCCTTAACAAATAGCGTCATACGTTTTGACTTGCTGCTTCATAAGACATGTCAAAATAATATAAAACCACCATTACTAATAGACACCTAATGAGTTGTAACTAGAGATGGTCACTGACCCCCGTGTTTTGGTTTTTTATTCGGTTTTGGATCTGGATTACCGTCGTGTTTTGGTCTTGGTTTAGGTTTTGCAAAACCGCCATTGCGTGTTTTGGTTTTGTTTTTTTTTTGTTTTTTTGTTTTGCTATTTTGTTGGAAAATCAATGTTTTTGGGCCTAAAATAACCAAATTTGGTGTTCCACCTGTTTCATGGATAAGTAATCTAATTGTAAAGCTAATAAATTATCAAAAAAACAGTTTAATTCCTGGTATGTAGGCCTTCATTAATTCTACACACAAAACAGATTGTCTTCCTCTCCATCTATGCATAGTGGCAATGCAGCCATCGTATTTGGATGTATATTACACCCTACACATATAGTTAAATATGTAAAGAAATGGAAAAAGGCAGTTTGCTTTCTGGCTCTATAGGCCCCCCTCCACTTGCTGAAAATACAAAAAAAATCAGCCGTTATAGACTGTACAATATTAATTGAAATGGACAAAGCCAGTTTGGTTTCTGTCTCTATAGGCCCCCTCCACTTGTCGAAAATACAAAAAAATTCAGCCGTTATAGACTGTACAATATTAATTGAAATGGAGAAAGCCAGTTTGGTTTCTGGCTCTCTAGACCCCCTTCACTTGTCGAAAATACATAAAAATTCAGCCGTTATAGACTGTGCAAAATTAAGAGAAATGGACAAAGCCAGTTTGGGTTCACTCTGTCTATGACACCCTACACTTAAGGAGAAATTGCCCAAACAGCAGCCTTTCAAGACGGTACGTGATATGGAAATGCCACAAGTCCCTTTCCTCTTTTGGGGGTAGATTGCATCCTACACTTACATAGAAAGTTTTAAAAAGATGTTATCATCATCATCTTCAGCTTCATCCTCACCCTCATCAGTGTGTACGTCATCATCACAGACTATCAATTCATCACCGCTTGAATCCGCCATTAGAGAACAGTCAGTGCTTGGATGTCTTGGATGGTGAACGCCTTCCTCGTGGAAGATGTAGTTCATTTTTATAAACATCATTTTCTCCACACTTTTGGGAAGTAACCTTCTACGGCGATCACTGACTAAGTTCCCTGCTGTGCTGAACACCCGTTCAGAGTACACACTGGAGGGTGGGCAGCTTAAGTATTGCAAAGCAAGTTTGTACATGGGTTTCCAAATGGCCTGCTTTTCTTCCTAGTAAGGAAAGGGACTTTCTGACATTTCCATATCAACTACCTCTTGAAAGTAATCCTCCACCATCCTTTGCATGTTTATACTTGTATTGGATGGAGTTATGGGCAAAGTGACAAATTTTTTGGAAAAATCCTTCAAACCAGCCCAGATGTTAAATTGTTCTGGTCTGCCCTCTGCGTCTTCCATGCTTCTTTTTGGGAAATTTAATTTTTTACGAGCAGAAGCAGCTTGAGAAAGGGAAGGAGGACACGTCGTCAAGCCGAGGACCAGTTCAGCGGCCAACTTGCTGAGCAATAGCTCCTTGCAAAAATTCACATCTCGCTCATTTACAGGTAAAGACTCAATGTAGGTCTTAAACCTTGTATCAAGCACAGTGGCCAAAACATACTGATCCGAGTTCAAGATCTTAATAACTCGAGGATCATTGTGAAGCGAATGAAGTACTTGATTGACAAGGCCAACATACTTTGCTAAATTGCTTGCTTTCAGCTCCTCCTTCATTTTCTCAAGCGGCTTTTCCAATAGTCTAATTAAAGGAATGACTTGGCTCAAACTAGCAGAGTCTGCACTCACCTCACACGTCACAACTTCAAATGGTTTCAACACCTTGCACAGCACTGAAAGGATTCACCACTGTGCAAGAGTGAAATACATCCCCCCTCCTTTCCCAATGTCATGGCTTGTGCAATATGCTTGGATGGCTTTGCGCTGTTCCTCCATCCTCTGAAGCATGTACATGGTGAAATTCCACCTAGTTACCACCTCTTGCTTAAGTTGGTGGCAGGGCAAGTTAAACTGCTCTTGTAGCTTCTGTAATCTCCTACATGCTGTGGCTGAATGCCTGACATGGCCTGAAATTTTACGGGCCACCGATAGCATCTCCTGCACCTCACGGTTATTTCGTAGGAAGCTCTGCACCACCAAGTTGATGGCGTGAACAAAACAGGGAATGTGTTGGAAATCACCGAGCTGCAATGCTCGCACTAGAGAGTGGTCCAAGTGGTATAAGCCATGGATCAATCACATCTCTCAGTTTGCGTAACAAATTGTCAGCTGTATGCCTGTTAGTGAAGCCGGTGATACAAAGAGTAGCCTGCCTGTGACAAATGTTACGTAGTGGTGTAAATGCTGCTGCTGTTCCTGCTGGTGAAGGTGAATGACCAACCCAGTGGGCTGTCACAGTCATATAGTCTTTGGTTTGGCCACTTCCACTTGTCCACATAACTGTGGTTAAGTGGACAGTGGACAGAATGGCATTTTTCAGCGCAATCTCTACATTTTTACACACTTTTTGGTATAGTTGTGGAATTGCTTTACGGGAGAAATGGTGTCGCGATGGAATTCTGTAACAGGGACACAAAACTTCAATTAACTGTGAAAAACCAGCTGCGTTTATTGTGGAGATTGGACGCAGATCTAACACTAACATTGCAGCCATGGCGTCTGTGATTCGCTTGGCAACTGGGTGACTGCTGTCATATTTGCTTCCCCTAGCTAATGATTGTTTTACAGTTAATTGCTGAAATGTAGGACTGCTCATTTTCTTGACCTGCCTCTGGGCTGACGATTCACGCCCAGCAGTAGCAACAGCAGCAGCAGCAATGGGACTTACGCTTTCTTCAGAGGAATCAGTATTAGTGCAGGAGTCATCCAACCTTAATAAGTGGGATGCCGGGCTAACTCCGAGTGCAGCTGAGGATATTGATGAGGATGTTGTGGTGGGTGTATTTTGTAGCCGTTGGGATGTCGGTGAGCGGAGGGTCTTAGCTGATGATGGAGTGCTTGTAATTTTTTGGGAAGAACTTTCAGCTTTTCCCAACACTTTGCCATGAACTCTCGTTAAATGGTTAACATAGACGAGGTTCCAAGATGGTTAAGGTTCCTCCCTCGACTGACTGTGGCTTGACATACACTACAAATGGCTATACAATTGTTGTCTGGATTTGGGTAGAAATATTTCCACACATAAGAAGTGGATTTTTTTGTTTTATGCCCAGGCATGACAATGGCCTTTTTCTTGTCACGTGCAAGAACTGCTGCCACTGGTGCAGGACTTACACAAACAACCTCATCATCATCAACATCCTCATTAGTGCCCTCGTCGCCTACACAAATCTCCCCCTCATCCTCTTCTTATTCCAAAGTGGCATCCTCAATTTGTGTATCACCGGCTACACTCGGGCTATTAAGGCACACATCAGCAGAATGCTCACGATTAGACCTCCCACTGTTAAATGGACTCTCCACAGGGATTGGTGCCATTTGTGAATCAGAGCAAACATTATCCTCTAATGCCTTACTGTTATCTTGCAGCTCGGCTTTGACGCGTAACAGTAGTTGTGCACCAATTGTAGGCTCGGTAACTTTTTGGGATCTGCCACTAATAGCCAAAGGTGAAGGCCTCATTTTCTCTTTGCCACTGCGCGTGTAGAATGGCATGTTGGGAATTTTTTTTTTTATCGGCACTTAACTTTTGCTCAGTAATATTTCTTTTTCGCTTCAACACAGTAAATTTTTTTTATTTTTTTTGTTGTTTGGACTGATTTCGAAACACTGTGTAGTTTGACATCGCCTTGCCCAGATGACGTACTGGGAACACTAATATCAGGACTGGTGACAGAACCTGGTTGCTCATTCTGCTCATATGTAGACTGCTTTGAATCCATTCTCAGCCCAAAGCACTTGTAGTGCTAAAAATTATTTGGTAGATACTGCTGACAGATAGTAATTTTGACAGCCAGAAATATTTATGCACTATTATGGGGGACACCCCAAAAGCACTGGGGAGTGCTAAAAATTATTTGGTAGATACTGCTGAGAGATAGTAATTTTGACAGCCAGAAATATTTATACACAATTATGGGGGACACCCCAAAAGCACTGGGGATTGCTAAAAATTATTTGGTAGATACTGCTGACAGATAGTAATTTTGAAAGCCAGAAATATTTATGCACAATTATGGGGGACACCCCAAAATCACTGGGGAGGGCTAAAAATTATTTGGTAGATACTGCTGACAGTAATTTTGACAGCCAGAAATATTTATGCACAATTATGGGGGACACCCCAAAAGCACTGGGGAGTGCTAAAAATTATTTGGTAGATACTGCTGACAGTAATTTTGACAGCCAGAAATATTTAGGCAAAATAATGGGGGACACCCAAAAAGCACTGGGTAATGCCAAATATAGAAAAAACAAAAACAAAAACCCCTTTATCCTCCTCTCTTCTCTAGCGATTTTTGTTAGCACAATTTGAATCAGAATATTGTATTCTCTGTCCCTGCTCTAATCAGCCTGTGACTACACCCTGCTCTCTCCCTCTGTCAAATGGCGATGGATTGTATTTATTTATAATCTTCAAGTATCGCGAGAACCGAGCCCCGAGATCCGACGACGTCACGATGATGTTCGGCCTCGATTTGGATTCCGAGCGGGTGGGAGAGTACTCGGATACCCAAAGTTCGGGTGGGTTCGGTTCTCAGGGAACCGAGCCCGCCCATCTCTAGTTCTAACGACCCCTTGCATGGATGTGACTGAGCGATACACCTGAATGAAGTGTGAATCACCTCTAGGGGTTTGGCTGTAGTCTAGTTGCAGGATTAGAGCATTTAAATGTCCCCCTTGGTGTCCAGGAAAAAAAACTTCATCAATTTTCTCCACTTACCAGCAGTCCATGTTTTCATTATTTCTTTAATCATGCATAGATTAGTTAATCTATTTGGCTGGGTCAGTATTTTTCCCACCTGTTTCTACAGACAGAAATCCTGAAAACATGACCTATTGGTAGCTTTTGAGGATGGGGTTTGTGCATCTCCTACAATGTATCTTAATGATGTCAGTATGCTGTTTTCTCTCACCTCCTCACCCACCCCAATTTCCTTTGTTTCCTAAATGATATATCTTTCATGCCATGTGTTTCAATAATATTCTCCTTTGTTGTCGTAAAGTTTTTTCTATTTAAAAAAAATAGTAATCAAAATGAAAAATGTGGATGAGAGGAAATTATCAGCATGATGGCTTAGGAAAATAGCACGGCTAAGTTACGTCCCCCATTGGGTGAAACCCTCTGCTCTAAATGAATTGTGACAGCATAAAAACAAATGCAATTAAATGCATCAGTTATTATTACAGATGTGTGTTTGCTGTGTCTTTCTATGTAAATAACAGATAAATTGTTGAATATGTTCATTGCTCCAGTGGCGAAATAGCAATGGAAAACAGTAGATTGCATTTGCCAAGCGATAACTCAATAGAAAACAATATTTTGTTTTATTTTTTAAGATGAGCTCAACAAAGCAGTCTTTATAAAGTAAACAAATGTGTGTGCACGAGTGTATCCTGAGTATATGCACTTGTGTCAAAGTCTTGCAATATTAGGTGTGGCCACAAGGTGCCCTCGCACCGGAAATGTAAAAATAGAATGAAAATAACTGAATATTCCTGCTAACCCACCTAATTCAATCCAAATCCAATGGTAATGCTTAATTTACTCCCTTATGGATTTATTTGGTTAAATGCAAAGTTGTGGGTTGAGCTGAAGCAGTTCTCAACCTATAGATCCAGATAGGAGATAAGACCAAAAGGGTCTTAAAAAACCTTTTAGCAGAAAGAAAAGAACATACCTCTACAGCAGTAAATGACTGGCAGTGCCAAGTGCTTTACAAAGAAGAAACTGACAATGTCCAGTTCATAAATCAGACATTCTGGGCCCAGTTCCCTCACACCAGTGGAGAGTGACAAGCAAGGTTTCTCGACCCCCTATACAAAGGAAACTGTACCACTCATTGTGCAGGAAAATGTTGGTTCTTCTTGTCTTGGTGTGGAAATAAATGATCCCTGAAGCACCTTTGTAGGAGTTTGCTGGTAGTGTTGATAGTTAAGCCTAAGGGCTTGCGGTGAATACCATCAAGTCATTAATAGTGAACTTGGGTATAATACAATTCTTAGAAAATTTTAAATGCTTACATTAATATTAGTGATGAGCGGGCTCGGATTCTGCTAATCCGAGCCCACCCAAACAGTGCGGATTCGACGGGATCCGAGCACTGTTCGGGTATTTCCGGTGGCTAAATGAAACCAAAACGAGGCTATGACATCCAAGTCTCGCGTCGGATCTCGCGCGACTCGGATGTCATAAATTCCCCGCTTGCGACCGCCATCTTCATTTGGGCTGAGATCAGGGAAGAGGGTGGTTCTGTGCTCCTGTGCTCCTGTGATCAGTCCAGTGGTGCTTTATGCTGCTGAGTCCAGTGGTGCTTTGGCCAGTGCTCTGTCCTGCTGAGTCCAGTGGTGCTTTTGTCCTGTGCTCTGTCCTGCTGAGTCCAGTGGTGCTTTTGTCCTGTGCTCTGTCCTGCTGAGTCCAGTGGTGCTTTGGCCAGTGCTCTGTCCTGCTGAGTCTAGTGGTGCTTTTGTCCTGTGCTTTGTTCTGCTAAGTCCATAGTAATTTTATAATTATTAAAAAATCATAAAAAAAAAAAAAATTATACAAAAATAATTGAAAAAAAAATATAAAAAAATAATTTAAAAAGTATAAAAAAAATTCTAGTGCAATATATTCTTGCAGTCCAGAAATATTAGTACTGCAATACCTACGTTCACTGTTCTTGCAGTCCAGAAATATTAGTACTGCAATATTTACCTACGTTCACTGTTGTTGCAGTCCAGAAATATTAGTACTGCAATATTTACCTACGTTCACTGTTCTTGCAGTCCAGAAATATTAGTACTGCAATATTAAAATACGTTCACTTTTCTTGCAGTCCAGAAATATTAGTACTGAAATACCTACGTTCACTGTTCTTGCAGTCCAGAAATATTAGTACTGCAATATTTACCTACGTTCACTGTTCTTGCAGTCCAGAAATATTAGTACTGCTATATTTACCTACGTTCACTGTTCTTGCAGTCCAGAAATATTAGTACTGCAATATTTACCTACGTTCACTGTTCTTGCAGTCCAGAAATATTAGTACTGCTATATTTACCTACGTTCACTTTTCTTGCAGTGCAGAAATATTAGTACTGCAAAATTAAAATACGTTCACTGTTCTTGCAGTCCAGAAATATTAGTACTGCAATATTTACCTACGTTCACTGTTCTTGCAGTCCAGAAATATTAAAACTGCTATATTTACCTACGTTCACTGTTCTTGCAGTGCAGAAATATTAGTACTGCAAAATTAAAATACGTTCACTGTTCTTGCAGTCCAGAAATATTAGTACTGCAATATTAAAATACGTTCACTGTTCTTGCAGTCCAGAAATATTAGTACTGCTATATTTACCTACGTTCACTGTTCTTGCAGTCCAGAAATATTAATACTGCAAAATTAAAATACGTTCACTTTTCTTGCAGTCCAGAAATATTAGTACTGAAATACCTACGCTCACTGTTCTTGCAGTCCAGAAATATTAGTACTGCAATATTTACCTACGTTCACTGTTCTTGCAGTCCAGAAATATTAGTACTGCTATATTTACCTATGTTCACTGTTCTTGCAGTCCAGAAATATTAGTACTGCAAAATTAAAATACGTTCACTGTTCTTGCAGTCCAGAAATATTAGTACTGCAATATTTACCTACGTTCACTGTTCTTGCAGTCCAGAAATATTAGTACTGCAATATTTACCTACGTTCACTGTTCTTGCAGTCCAGAAATATTAGTACTGCTATATTTACCTATGTTCACTGTTCTTGCAGTCCAGAAATATTAGTACTGCAAAATTAAAATACGTTCACTGTTCTTGCAGTCCAGAAATATTAGTACTGCAATATTTACCTACGTTCACTGTTCTTGCAGTCCAGAAATATTAGTACTGCAATATTTACCTACGTTCACTGTTCTTGCAGTCCAGAAATATTAGTACTGCAAAATTAAAATACGTTCTCTGTTCTTGCAGTCTAGAAATATTAGTACTGCTATATTTACCTACGTTCACTGTTCTTGCAGTCCAGAAATATTAAAACTGCTATATTTACCTACGTTCACTGTTCTTGCAGTCCAGAAATATTAGTACTGCAAGATTAAAATACGTTCACTGTTCTTGCAGTCCAGAAATATTAGTACTGCAATATTTACCTACGTTCACTGTTCTTGCAGTCCAGAAATATTAGTACTGCTATATTTACCTACGTTCACTGTTCTTGCAGTGCAGAAATATTAGTACTGCAAAATTAAAATACGTTCACTGTTCTTGCAGTCCAGAAATATTAGTACTGCAATATTTACCTACGTTCACTGTTCTTGCAGTCCAGAAATATTAGTACTGCAATATTTACCTACGTTCACTGTTCTTGCAGTCCAGAAATATTAGTACTGCTATATTTACCTACGTTCACTATTCTTGCAGTCCAGAAATATTAGTACTGCTATATTTACCTACGTTCACTGTTCTTGCAGTCCAGAAATATTAGTACTGCAAAATTAAAATACGTTCACTGTTCTTGCAGTCCAGAAATATTAGTACTGCAATATTTACCTACGTTCACTGTTCTTGCAGTCCAGAAATATAAGTACTGCAATATTTACCTACGTTCACTGTTCTTGCAGTCCTGAAATATTAGTACTGCTATATTTACCTACGTTCACTGTTCTTGCAGTCCAGAAATATTAGTACTGCAAAATTAAAATACGTTCACTGTTCTTGCAGTCCAGAAATATTAGTACTGCTATATTTACCTACGTTCACTGTTCTTGCAGTCCAGAAATATAGTACTGCTATATTTACCTACGTTCACTGTTCTTGCAGTCCAGAAATATTAGTACCAGAGATTTAACTATAATGGAGTACAAAAATTTGGAGGATAAAGTAGGGAAAGATCAAGACCCACTTCCTCCTTATGCTGAAGCTGCTGCCACTAGTCATGACATAGACGATGAAATGCCATCAACGTCATCTGCCAAGGGCGATGCCCAATCTCCTAGTAGAGGGCATGTAAAATCCAAAAAGCCAAAGTTCACTAAAATTAGCAAAAAAAGAAAATTGAAAACATCTGAGGAGAAACGTAAACTTGCCAATATGCCATTTACGACACGGAATGGCAAGGAACGGCTTAGGCCCTGGCCCGTATTCATGACTAGTGGTTCAGGTTCACCCAAGGATCTAAGCCCTCCTCCTCCCCCCCCTCTAAAAAATTTAAGAGACTTAAACTATCATCAACAACACAGCAAACAACTCTGCCTTCTAAAGAGATGGCATCACAAATCCCCAAGGCAATACCAAGGATGTTGGTGGTTGCGAAGCCTGACCTTCCCCTCACTGTACGGGAAGAGGTGGCTCTTCCACCATTTGCAGCACGCCCTCTGCATATGCTGGAAGGATCACCCACAGTGCAGCTACAGATTTGGCTAATGAAGGTGTGAATGTTGCACACCGGGAGGAGGATATTGATGTAGCTGGCGCTGAGGAGGAACTTGACGAGGAGGATGCTGATGTGGTTATCTTAAATGAGGCACCAGGGGGGGGAACAGTTGTTGTCCATGGGATGAAAAAGCCCATCGTCATGCCTGGTCAGAAGACCAAAAAATCCACCTCTTCGGTCTGGAGTTATTTTTATCCCAATCCGGTCAACAAATGTATGGCCATATGTACCTTATGTAAAGCTCAAATAAGCAGGGATAAGGATCTTGGCTACCTAGGGACATCCTCCCTTATATGTCACCTGAAGAAACTTCATAATTCCGTGTTTAGTTCAGGACCTGTGGCTAGGACCGTCAGCAGTCCAGGGACACCTAAATCCCTTGGTCCTGTTGTATACACACCACCAACACCCTCCTCATCAACTTCCTCCACGATCTCCATCAGATATAGTCCTGCAGGCCATGTCACCAGCATGACTGAGTCCTCTTCAATCCGGGATTCATCCGAGGAATCCTGCAGCGGTACGCCTACTACTGCCGCTGCTGCTGTTGTGCTGGTAGTCGGTCATATTCCCACAGGGAAAGTCTTAAGAACGCTACGTCTTTCACAAAACAGTTGACCATCCAACAGTCGTTTGCCATGAGCACAAAGTACGACAGTAGTCACCCTATTGCAAAGCGGATAACTGCGGCTGTAACAGCTATGTTGGTGTTAGACGTGCGTCCGGTGTCCGCCATCAGTGGAGTGGGATTTAGACGGTTGATGGAGGTATTGTGTCCCCGGTACCAAATCCCGTTGAGATTCCACTTCACTAGGCAGGCGATACCCGGGATGTACAGAGAAGTACGAAAAAAAGTCCTCAGTGCTCTGAAAAATGTGGTTGTACCCACTGTCCACTTAACCACGGACATGTGGACAAGTGGTTCAGGGCAAACAAAGGACTATATGACTGTGACAGCCCACTGGGTAGATGCATCGCCTTCCGCAGCAACAGCAGCAGCTGCATCAGTAGCAGCATCTCCACAACGGCTGCTCGTTCCAAGTCAGGCAACGTTGTGTATCACCGGTTTTAATAAGAGGCACAACGCTGACAACCTCTTAGAGAAACTGAGGGAACTAATCTCACAGTGGCTTACCCCACTTAGACTCTCCTGGGGATTTGTGGTGTCAGACAACGCCAGTAACATTGTGCGGGCATTACATATGGGCAATTTCCAGCACATCCCATGTTTTGCCCACACCATCAATTTGGTGGTGCAACATTACCTGAAGAGTGACAGGGGTGTGCAGGATATGCTTGCGGTGGAGGATTTTGCTTCCGCAAAACGTTGAAAAAATGATGTTCATAAAAATGAATTATCAATTCTTCAATCAAGAACAGCACTGGCCTCCAGAGACTACAGAGGGACCTGTGGTTGTGGAGTCCAGCGGGGACGAATTGATAATGTGTGAGGATGAGGAAGTACACACTGAAGGGGGCGAGGAATCAGAGGATGAGGATGAGGACAACATCTTGCCTCAGTAGAGCCAGTTTAGTTTGTACAGGGAGAGATGAATAGCTTTTTTTGTGTGGGGGCCCAAACAAACCAATCATTTCAGCCACAGTTTTGTAGGCCCTGTCGCTGAAATGATTGGTTTGTTAAAGTGTGCATGTCCTATTTCAACAGCATAAGGGTGGATGGGAGGTCCCAAGGACAATTACATCTTGCACCTCTTTTTTTTTTTTACCAGCTCGTTTTGGGGGGGTCCAAACAAACCAATCATTTCAGCCACAGTTTGGTAGGCCCTTTCGCTGAAATGATTGGTTTGTTAAAGTGTGCATGTCCTATTTCAACAACATCAGGGTGGGTAGGAGGGCCCAAGGACAATTCCATCTTGCAACTCTTTTTTTGGCATTATGTGCTCTTTGGGGCCTAGTTTTTCAAACTGCCATCCTGTCTGCCACTGCAGTGCCACTCCTAGATTGGACACCTAAATCCCTTGGTCCTGTTGTATCCACACCAGCAACACCCTCCTCGTCAATTTCCTCCACGATCTCCATCAGAGTCATCCTATGGCAAAGCGGATAACTGCGGCCGTAACAGCTATGTTGGTGTTAGACGTGCATCCGGTGTCCGCCATCTGTGCAGTGGAAGTTAGAAGGTTGATGGAGGTATTGTGTCCCCTTTACCAAATCCCGTCGAGATTCCACTTCAATAGGCAGTCCAGAAATATTAGTATCAGATAGTAAACTACGTTCACTGTTCCTGCAGTGCAGAAATATTAGTAGCAGATATTAAAGTACGTTCACTGTTCCTGCATTGCAGAAATATTAGTATCAGATATTAAACTATGTTCACTGTTCCTGCAGTGCAGAAATATTAGTATCAGATATTAAACTACGTTCACTGTTCCTGCTACATCAAAAAAGCATGAACCTGCCCTGCCATCAACTAAAACAAGAAGTAGTGACGCACTTGAACTCCACCCTCTATATGCTGCAGAGGATGGAGGAGCAGCAAAAGGCCATTTAAGCCTACACAGCCACCTACTATGGGCCACGTGTTTGTGCCGCCCACTTGTGTCGCTTAGCTTAGGCATCCAGCTACCTCGGTGCAACCTTTTGGACTAAAAACAATATTGTGAGGTGTGAGGTGTTCAGAATAGACTGGAAATTAGTGGAAATGAATGTTATTGAGGTTAATAATAGTGTAGGAGTGAAAAAATAAATAAATATGGATTTTAGCACTTTTTATGCTTTTTTAAAAAAAAATCAGAACCCAAAACCCAAAATCAGAACCAAAACCTTTCGTCAGGTGTTTTGGCAAAACAAATCAGAACCCAAAACCTCAAGCTATTCAGAACCCAAAACTCAAAACCCAAAACCCAAAACACCAAAAGTGGCCGGTGCACACCCTTAATTAATATATATTTATAGCTAAAGAGAATATGATTAGTTAGTAAGGAGTCCCTTTATTTTTCAGAATAAGAGGATCATAGATACATACAAACTGCAATAAAAATAATGATGGTTGTGCAAAATAAGACCTGCAGAAAATGATTGTGGAATGAAAATCACACCACTATCAAGACAAATAGATTCACCTATTTTGCAGAAAAATCTCTTTTTAAATGGCTAAAAATGCCCAACATTTATAAAAAAAACAAAAAAAACTATACATTTTAGAAATGTTGCCCAAAGTGGAACCACGTAACAAATTGGATCTGCCTTAGGACAAGTGTGGTTTTATTGGAAACCCCCTATTTTTTTGCACTGGGTACAGAAATGACAACATGAGCACTATAGATATGGCTCTCTAATGAACACTGTGACGATACCGGGTTTATCTGGCCCAATGCTACCCACTTCACGCTGGCCATCCAGGGGTGCCTTACTGTGCCATGGAAGCCTACCCAGTATCTTCTAGGGTTCTCATAGTCACTCAGGAAAATGCAGTTAGAAAGTATAACAATACATTTTTTGTAACTAAAACAATCACTAGAATGTTGTAAACACACAGTAAATAAATGCCAGGCAGGTTCACCACATTATCTGTCCCTTACACTACTAGCTTAAGGAGTTACAGTCACCTGGCTGTCCTTACTTAACAACCCATGGATTTGCTGATGTATTCCACTGGTAGAAAACGGCAACTCAAAAAACAGCAACCCTGCAGCTTCCAGCCATCAATTCCCAGAATGAACATCACTTCTCCCCCTGGAGTGGCTCCTTATATCTAGGGTCAAATTTCCATAGTATTTTCGCCTCCGTGTTAGGCTGCCGGGCTGATAATGAACTTGCAGAACAGATGACAGAGGTCTTCGCCTATAGCAGCCGCCTTTCCCGTAGAGCTTTATGCATTCACGGGTACTCGGATGCCCCCCAGGACTTAACTCCTAGCATAGTGCAAGTTCGTTAAACACCACTGCAGTGGTAGGCCAGAGGAGGCTGAGTAGATGTAAACAGATGGTCAGACGTAAGCCGAGGTCGAATGGTCAAATAACACGCCAAAGGGTCAGGGTAACAAGCAAGACAGCAGAATCCAGGAACAAGGCAATAGAGTCACAACGGGAGGTCCAATGGTAAACGGGAAGAGTATCCACAGGAAAGTGGAACAAGCAGGAACAGGACAGGAGCAGGTCAGCAACAGACAAAATTCACGCTATAACCGGCAGGGAGGCTTAGCCCTCCCTACCTTAAATACTGAAACTAGCCAATCAGGGCTTTGCCTTTTTTTGTTCAGGCCCTGTTAATTAATGAGCTGCTTAATTATCCCGCAGGCTGTAACCACGCACCTGGCTGCTCTGTGTTTGCCGGGGCGCGATAGCTATTAATTTGGGCGTCCGGCCGCTGCCCTGGCAGCGGTCGGGTCGAATACAGAAAGCGACGTCCCAGTCGTCATAGTGACGGCCAGGACACCAGAGACAGGGGGAAGTGAGTCACGGTGGTCCCCGCGGCCACCGCGGCTCCTAATACTCCCTGCGCAAACCCCTGGGTCTCTCCTTCTTAAACATTGGTGGGTGCTGGACTAGAGGGTTGGAGGGGGAGTGAAAATGAGCTGTGCTTCCACAGAAGCTCCCTGCTGGGTTGCGGACAAACTGTCTGGAATAGTCCTGTGGAAGAACAATGGATACTAATTGCTCTCCCCCCTCCCCTCTGTCCTGCAACCTGATTATTACACATACCCCCCTGGCTTCACTTTAAGGACAATGAATAACAGCTTCACTGCAACATCAACAATATACAATAAACAATATACATATTTACAATGATCTACAATGTCCCCTTATCCACATGTAATTAGACACTACAGTTGCACTTTGTTGAGATGGGGAACAAAAGCAAAGGCTATAGAAAGTACATGCTGTAATACCCATTTTGTTAGAAACGAGGGACAGGCTGGTTAAGATGTTATAAAACTCGTTTCGTCACAAACACCATTACTGCAAAATAATTTTTGTTCAAATCTTTTCTATAAATTCTCCTAATGTATGTATTTTCATACAAGCAGATCTATCAGTGTAGTTATTTGATTTAAGGCCACAATCTAGTGGAAAAACATCTGGATGTCAAGCAGATGCTCTGTAGTTTTCTAGATAAATATGGGCATGATCCTTTTATTGTAGAGGCAGAGTCTAGATATAACAGTGGATGAGGAAAGATTCAACCAGCCATGTACAGGTCCATTTGCTGCTTGACCCTTTTTGAATGCATACATGGGCGAGAACTGGCCGACCAGTCTGCTAGTGTGGTTTTAAAATGCCTCAGAGAAGAAAACATTTACCAACAATAAAAATGTGATTGATTCTGATAAGATTATGATCAGGCATCTGTGTTGTTTGGGGCTGCACACACAAGTGTATTAGTGCTAATTTCCTTATAACAGCTGCAATATTACAGCACGTGTGGGCAGATTTAACTTTGATTAGCACTAGTTATCAAATTCTCCAACCATTGTCATTGGCTGTGTCAACAAGACTGAGTTTCATATAGTGCGTTACATTACTACATATTATTTGAAAAATTAGTAATAACCTGTCTACATTTCTTTAAAGTAAAATAATCTCCAATCTCGATACCCTAATTAAAAGTATTCAATCCTATGCAAAAATGTCATATCATTGCATTTAAGTTAGCAGTCATAAGTAGCACAGTAATATGTAATTATATCAGGATATAAATGTCTAAGAACCTAAAATGAATGATATAGAAGGCTCAATAGTGATGTGTTAATATAACTGTCAACAGCCAAGACCATCATATAAGAAATGTATTTTAGCAATGTGCTGGGGAAAGTTTGGAGATCCGTCTTATTCATATCATTCCCAAATTAAAGAATTATTGTTAGAAGATATTACAATAGTTCAAACCAATATGAATATTTATATCACGTGACAGTTCTAAAGGGTTTCCATGACAACATATATTTACATACAGTACATTGCTTGTCATCCATTCTCATATATTGTAAGAGTATTGTGTCAAAGACCGCTATATGGTTACCACAACCAAATTAGTTCATCTTATTTCAAATCACCTTAACCTACATTAATTAAACAGCCTTATGAGCGTTAGAGTAACTACTTAGAGTACTTTAAGCAAATCAAATTGTTATAACTGTGACTCCATCCAGAGGTGGAATGGTCCAAGTTGTGGCAATTTTATTAGCTGATAGAGATCTGCTTACTTTCCTGACAGCCAATTGCTATCCTCCATTGAACTCTGAAAGGCAGTTGGACTGCATTATAGAACAAAAGATGGAGCTTTAATAGTTGATAATAGCTCTTGGTGATAGAAGCTGCATTTTCCAGTAGGTGCACCTGGTCCCTCATTGCTGTTCCTCCTCTCCATTATACGGTAGTAAAACACAGGAGGGTCGGGTGTCAGCCCAAAATCTTCAAAGGGTTTCCTTGTCCACTTGTTATGCTACAAGCTCCATCTGTACAATCTATACATTACTTTGTGTTCTTATGTGTTAGTATCTTTTGCTTTTATGTTGCATGTATTACTGTTACTGCCTATATTTCAAAATAAGATGGAGTATTTTTTATAAAATATTTTTGAGTTTAGCTATTTGTTCATACCTCACTTGAACTGAATAGTATTAATTGTTTAAAGTTATTATATCATAAATAAAGGCACATTACAATAAACTGATTTTATGTTCATTAGATGCAACATGTTAGATAATGTGGTGCAAAACAGTATACATTTTAAAATGCTGGACACTTCAGAGCATAGTAATAACATGTATGTGCAGTTTCCACAAAATGTATGATCTGCACATCCAACAGCCACAATTATACATAAAGTACAAAGAAATAGTCAGGTAAGAAAAATTCACCCCAAACAAAAGTCGACAAAATATTCTATGTATCAAATTTAAAAAAACAATCTATAAAACTGCTCTGGTTGATGAATGTACAGATAATAAAGCTGTATATTTGTACATACAGTATGTTTGCATATGGTAAAATAATCAGGGCCTTTGGGTGGGTACTGCAGGTATGAGCTTTGGTCAATTAGGTCGGCTTCATTGAAGGAAATTAATTTATTCCTTCAGGCATCACACATCCCTACAATAATACTTACGAGGTCAAGTGTAAAATAAAAAAAGTTAAATTTAGAAATATACTTTTGGTTTCTGTCTCCTATCTATGATTGGAGAGTAGGATCAGACTTCTGAGCTGCTCAATGTACTTCTACCCTCAATAGGGATGAGCTGTTAAAACCTACATATGTTTGTAAAAAAGAAGAGAAAAAAATTTGACAACAGTAATCCAGCTTTTATTTTGGTATATAATGCTAAATCAAAACAGATCCATAATGTTGTCAAGAGAAATTTTAGTATTCTGAAAGAGGATAATGTACTAAACTTTTTTTTAGAAGATAAGCCTAAAGTGATCTTCAAGAAAAATTTAGATCTAAAGGGAACAGTGGCTCCAAGTATGCTGAAACAAGAACAAGTAAAGAAAAGTGACACTTGGCTTCCCGATAAACCCAAGGGATGTTACAAATGTGGCAAAAATAGATTTTTGACATGTGGGTATATTTTGAATAAAGTCAATAAAGTAAGATCTAATTCATGTGGAACTGAATATCCGATTAAACAATTTATTAATTGCGATACTCCCTATATTGTATATATGCTAGAATGCAGTTGTAAGTTCCAGTATGTGGGTCGTACTATTAGACCCCTAAAAGCAAGGTTCCGTGAGCATAGCCGGAAAGCATTCGGAATGGTCTCTCCACCCATAGTGTTTCGAGACATTACTCTGAAGTTCATGGAAAGAATCCAGAATGCCTCAGGATTGTTGGGCTTGAACATGTATCTCTTACTGTGAGAAGAGGAGACAGATATAAGAAAATCTGTCTATGTGAATCATCTTGGATATTTAAATTGGGGACTCTTTGTCCAAATGGGCTGAATGAGGCATTAGATTTCTATGATATGGACTAGAACATTTAACAACAGCGATGCACATGGGAGGATATTCTTGGAATAATGGTTTCAGACATTTTAGATATATGCCTTATATGAAATATTAGTAGTCCAACTTTAGAGGATAAGAAATCCATTGTTTAAGGTTATTATAGCAAAGTGTTTGGGAGCGTGTATATAATTAAATCCAATTAAGATTGGAGTAATCGATCTATGAGTAAAAATGATCTAAAAACCATATATTGTATATAAATAGAAATGATTGGGAGAATCATATAGTGGATGAAAACAAGATATGGGTGATATATGATATGAGAATATTAAGTCCATGTTCGTTTGATTTTAGATTCCATGGATCTTTGAGAATGCGAATATTATTAGAATTAGGAATATGGACCTGTATGAATCCCCCTTCACTATCCCGGAATGTTTTTTTGCTATGTGGCTAGTTCATCACTTTGTATGTACTGATAGAGATATGATTTATATCAATATGATTATGATGCCTATACACAATGAGACAGAATTTGGAGAACTGTTTGAAAAAGTGGGAATCTATATGACATGTTTTATTATGATAAACTCCATGTGATGCCATTATGCTCTTTAAATAGGAGCTGAGAAGATTGGAATTTGCCCCCTGTTTTTTATGATATGAGGAACTCTCTTTATATATATGGATCATTTGACAATATGAAGGAATGAATAAAATAACATTGCTTTAGGAACGGTGAGTTCCACTATTATGGAATAAGAGTAAAAAACGAAGAAAGAAATATATTTAAAGCATTAGATTGAATTTCCACTCCTTGAGCCTCTTTAAAAGTGCTTTGTAGGGGTGGACACAAATGTTTTAATTCTTCACAAGAAGTCATTTGATCGCCTGGAATTTGTGGAACAAACAACTAATTGATAAATAAGTATTCCATATAGCTGTCCTTTTAAATGGACTGCGGAGGGGAGATAAAGAGAAGAGTGCACTTTAAATGTAAATATTTTATGGGGACAACCACGCCCCCATGTTCCTTAAATAGGAGTTGAGAATATCGGAGCATTACTTTGAAAAAGTCCCACTTGGAACGGGACGAAACGCGTCAGTGGCAAAGTATTTCCCTTCAGGTTTCTTCATTATACACAGCGCTGTGTGGAGAGAAATAATACTTTGACAAACACATGCTTCGACGATTTCATTGGTATTGTATTCAAGCGGAACGAAAATACATCATATCGGTTCCTGCATGCTTGTATTGGATATTGCATTTCTTTTAGTGGAAGCATCATCGGATATCCGGGCGGTCTAAGAACTTTACACAGGTGGATTCACGCTTCCCTGCACCTCTATACGAGGGCTATAGGATGCGGTAAGAACCATTATATTACAGATTAATCGTCTCCGATGCTATGAGATTCTATATATGTGTAGAAAGGAGGACATTATGATTGCACTTACCGTATAGATATGGAACAAGCCTAATTCTGTATCTTTGGATTCTTTATTTCATTCCACTGAAGATCATTTGTTCGTTGTGGATACACACAAAGTAGTCATCCCATTACAAACGCATCCTTTTATTTTTATTTTTACTTTTAGACAAGAATTTTTAGGAATTGAGATCTCTATATTTATGAATCATGCATATATTCACATTTTTAAGGTTTATGATAGATACAAGGTTCATCAGATGAAAGAGGAGACATAGAATGTTTTTATTAGCTGTTCATACTAGTCTCCTTTTTAACAATTTATGAGACACATAAAGGTTGTATTATACTGGTATGCTCAGCCTAAATATAAATATCATATACCGTTGTCTGCATTTTGTATATAAGCTCCCCAGTTGGGAGTTGTGTGATTTACTGCAGGAACTTAAGTTCCAATAAATCTGTGCATTTTACTCTAGTGTGTATTTTATAGAGAGTGATTGTATATAGGCAGAGGATTTATTCCTAGCGCTGGACATTTTGGTGTAGACTTATGAGTAGGCAAAATTATTTATAGATTTTTTTTATTTGGAGGTGTGGCATCAGGATTGCCATTGATAATGGCAGGCTGGGCTAGGAGGCAGGGAGGTATTTGCCCTGCGGGCCGGTCCCATAGTGGGCTACCTTGGGCTGGGTCACTTGGCCACCTGCATCTCTTTTCTTTTACAATGTACCTAATAGGCTGCTGAGCCGAGTCTTGCTCCCCGGGCTAAAATTTGCCATTCCTCCCCTGGCCTTTGGCCTACTTTATCTTTGCCAGTCACCAGAAATACTCCTTCCCCTTCCAATACTAAGTGATCACTTCTGGGTTCAAGTCTCCGATAATAACCTGTACCCCTGAAGAAGGGGTGGAACTCCAGGGAAGCCCCAAGGTTAAGCAATAGTAAATATCACTTTTCTCCTGTTTTGCTTGGAAACGGATAAAGGTACTCCAGATAAAATATCCTATACCTGTAAATGGATTGTGAACCATTGGGTACAGTAAAATGGTTAGATCACACAATTATTTAAAGCTTGTTTCTTATATAATAACAACACGTGAACCTAACATTCTTTGCAGACAAAAAAATCAGATTTTCTTTTTTTAAACTAAAATCCTTGTGACAGGCATAAACAGCTGAGCAGATGGCTGAGATACTCACAGCAAAGGATAACAATTTAAGAACCGAGAAATACTTTAAACCAAAGATAGAAAGTTCACTTTAAATTGGATTGGTTGACTTGTTTTTCATCTTGATACAGTGATTCATGATTAACACTAACTATAGATAGGAATCCTGAATGTCAAAATACCTATGAAATGATGATACATATTCCTTCCCTACATTTCAGTAAAAAGATATACAGCAATTTATTGGTAGTATCAGACATACAGGCATACAGAAGAATACAATAAAACAAGTTAGATGATTGAATCAGCTCCTTATCTGAAAATGTAAATAAACAACAGTGCTGATTTGTTAATTATTTATCTTGACTAATATTGTTCCATAACAATTGTATATTCATCATACACACAACAACATGATAGCAGAAACCATGGTACCAATCCATGGTCTGATCAGGAGGAAACTGGTTACCTTCAATAAGGGGCAGGCTGGGCTGGGAGGCAGGGGGCCATCTGCCCCCTGGCCAGTCCCATAGTGACAAGCTTGGGCTGGGTTACTGGACCACCTGCATTTTTTTTCTTTAAATTGTTCCTAATAGGCTGCTGAGTCGAATCTTGCCCCTAGGCTAAATTTAGTCAGCCCTCCACTGCCTTTGATAGATGAAGCCCAAAAGTGCATTATACGACCTCTACTACATACAAATAGCCCTTGCAATGAAATCTATAGGAACTCTTTCTAGGAACCCTGTGTTTAGATGTTTTCTAATTAATTGTTACACAAAGAAGAGACAACTAATCTCACTACACGTGTGAGGCCCCTTTAACAGTGGTAACCAAGATCTGGGATGGTTAGCATTAGACTTATTGATGATTTTATAGTCAAAATAAATGCTTAAATAAATACATAACCCCCACGTCACAAATCACGAGCAACCAGAATTAAAAGGTGAAAAGACTTTTAGTAACCTCCCTGACTATGGTGGTGGATGGCATAACAAAGGGGACCTTGGAGGTGGCAATATCAGGGCCTCTGTCTAATGGGCAGTAATTCTGCTCATTTCATAATGATGTAAAATCCAAGAATAAAGATCTTCCAACCGATTTAAAAAAATATATTATCAAAAAATATATAATTAAAAAAACATTCCTCATAGTCATAGCGACTATTTATCTACTTTCTTCTATCTTATCTTCAGGGCCAGTCCACACAAGGATTCACATTTGGCTCAGGGTTTTTATATAGATCATGCTCCAGACTCAGTGCCATCACAACCAGCGCGAACGATGCATGCAGGCAATGGACTTGACACACAAGCAGCCCGCACGCACAGTTTTAATGATTTTGCCGCTGACCTGCAATTCTCGACAGGGCGATTCAAGTCCACGTGGACCAAACATCAAGGGCCTGAGTCATCAAGGAGAGCAAAGCATGAAAAAAGGAGTAACTTTGCACTTGGGCAAAACCATGTTGCATTGGAGGGAAGGTAAATTTCAAATGTGGGGACAGATTTATAGTTGGGGTATTGCATGTCGTAGATCAACTTTAAATTTCAGTGTAATAATAAAGCTAACAAGTATTTATGTGTTAGATGAAAAAGAAGCCAGTATTTAACTTATATGCAAAATAATAAACTAATTTGCACCCCTTGCATTGCAACGTGGTTTGTCCCAGAGAACATTTGCTCCTTTCTTGCCTTAATGACTCAGGCCCCAAATGTTCAAAAGTTACTTTTAAAACTTGGAAAAGCCGTCAAAAAAAGGTGGCGGAACTCACTTCCGGTGAGTTCTATGACAAAAAAAAGCACTGCCTATGATAGTAAGCATGGTGGTGTAAACTCGGAACGTTCCCCATGCATGCACCTTCTCTAGAGATGTTCACTGACCCCCATGTTCTGGTTTTGGTTTTGGATTTAGAGCTGGATTAAATTCGTGTTTTGGTTTTGGTTTTGACAAAACTGCCCTTGCATGTTTTGGTTTTGGATGCCGATTTTCTTCTAAAATCCCTATTTCTTTTTGCTAAAATCACATATTTTTGCTTGTTCCCCCCCTACATTATTATTAACCTCAAAAACACAAATTTGAAGTAATTTGCAGTCAATTTTAACCACCTCACAGATCACAATATTATTTACATACACTGTCAAACAAAGATTGCAGCAGTTCTTGCTAGTGATAAGAAGAAGGCCATTGTCATGTGTGGAACTATTTTTGCCCAAATCCTGACAGCAGTTGTCTAGCCATTTGTAGCATTGCAAAGCCACAGTCAGTAGACGTAGGGACCTTAACCATCTAGGAACCTCATCCATATTACACCACTTGAAGCGGGTTCATGGGAAATCAGAAACATATCCTAAAAAATAACAACAAGCAGTCCAGTATCAGCTACCTCTCTTCTCTCATCTAGATCCCAGCACCTGAAATCTACACCCCAACACCTTCATCATCATTATCCTCACAAGTGATTGGAGTTAGTCCTGCATCCAAGTTTCTAAGGTGAGATGACTCCTCCCCTATCCAGAACTCCTCAGAAGAATCCTTGAGCGTTAGGCCAACTGCTGCTGCTCCTGCTGCTGGGGGTGGATCTTCAATCCAGAAGCAGACCAAGAAGAAGACTACTAGTAGTTTACAACAATTGACTGTTAAACAATCCTTTGCAGGGGGAAGCAAGTATTAAAGCTGTCACCCAGTTGCAAAGCGGATCAAAGACGCCATGGCGACTATGCTAGTATTAGATCTGCGTCCAATATCCACTATTAAGGCAACTGGTTTTAGACAATTACTTGAGGTCTTTTATGTCCCTGTTACCAAATTCCATCACAACACCATTTTACTAGAAAAGTTATTCCTCACCCCTACCAGAAGGTAAGAAGGTTTGGGGATTTGCCTTCACCAGCAGGGACAGCAGCAGCATGTACCCAAGAATGTCGCATTTTTTAGAGGCAGGCTACTCTGTGTACCATCTGCTTCACTAAGAGGCATATTATTATTATTGTTATTATTATTATTATTATTATTATCGTAGATTTGTAAGGCACCGCAGTGCTCCACAGCGCCGTACAGTAGGGAAGACAAGGACATACATAAAACAAGACATACATAAAACAAGAACAGACAAGGCAAACAAAATAAATGAAGACATGAAAACAAAAGGTATGGGGTACACTGCTCATTTGAGAGCTTACATTCTAAAGGGAAGAGGGCACAGCTGAAACAAGAGGAGCGAGTGGGGCTCAGAGTGGAGTTTGGGATAGTTGTGATGGTGCATTAGTGTGAATAGTGTTATCGAGGATAAGGTCACCTCTAAAAAGAGATGGGTTTTCAAAGAGCATCTAAACATTTGAAGGCTGTGGAAAAGTCTGATTGAGCGTGGTAAGGAATTCCATAAGTGTCAAGTGATTTCCCTAATTAGACTTTTTGAAAAGCAGCAAGAGAAATTGGAGGAGGAAATGAAATAAAACACTTCCACTAATTATGTTGGACTTGTAGATTAAGTACTTTATTCGCTTCGCCAGGATCCAAGAGTTATCAACATCTTGAAATTGGATGATTACATTTTGGCAACTGTGCTTGATCCTAGGTTTAAGAGCTATGTCTTTTCTTTCTTTCAAACTGACCCAGATCTCAAGAGATGTAAGCTGATAGCTCAAGTGGTACATAACACAATGACGTCTCCTCCTTCAGTTTCTCGGGAAATTGCTGGTAGGAAAAAACTTAGCTTTCCCAAGACACTCAGTGGTGCTGCAGATGAGTCAGCACAACATTTTGACATTTGCTCTGCTGTAATAAAAATTCCCAAAAATCGTAATAGCTCTTCCGTAAAATTAACTACAAATTCTATGAGGAAGGCCCTTAACGGCAATTAAATCAAATTATATAGACTTCTGTGATGGTGGTTCCAGCGGGAATGAATTAGTATTGTTTGAGGATGATGTACACACTGATGAGGGTGAATATGATGACAGTGTAGATTGCAGGTGCTGAGATCTAACTGAGAGAAGAGCTAGCTGATGCTGGTATGCTTGGTAATATTTTGGGTAGAATGGCATGTTGGCAATTTTATGTTTTTCCACAGTAAACTTTCACCTTTATTAGAGAGGTGTTTTTTTTCTTTACAAAGATGCAAGCTTTTTGTAACGTTTTTGTTTCCCTGACTTAAAACCATTATGCACTTGAACATAGACTTTAGCACATGAGGTAGAAGGATTAGTATCATCATGACTGAGACTGGAGAGTGACAACAACAATGCCACCCCTCCTGTTTCTGTATGAGGAATAGAATGTCACTGGAGACTTTTAAGAACACTGACAGCCCTATTATTACAATTTCTGTTTCAGCACTGAACCCTGCCACCTCTTCTGTTTCTGAGTGAGCTATGGTACAGTAAATGTAACTACAGGTTTAGACCAAGTCTGCCAGCCCTATTATTTCTATTTAAGCAATTACAATTAGCAATGGAGCAATGGAGCTCTCCTCTTTGTGTGTTACCTATCTAACACCGTACAATTTGACTGCAAATTAAGAAGACCAAGCCTGCCAGCCCTATTATTATATTTCAGCAATGACAATTAGCAATGGAGCAATGGAGCTCTCCTCTTTGTGTGTTACCTATATAACACAGTACAATGTGACTGCAGATTTACACCAAGACTGCCAGCCCTATTATTTGTATTTCAGCAATGACAATTAGCAATGGAGCTCTCCTCTTTATGTGTTACCTCTATAACACAGTAAAATGTGACTGTAGATTCACACCAAGACTGTCAGCTCTATTATTTGTATTTCAGCAATGGCAATTAGCAATGGAGCAATGGAGCTCTCCTCTTTGTGTTACCTATATAACACAGTGCAATGTGACTGCAGATTTAGAAGACCAAGTCTGCCAGACCTATTAATTCTATTTCAGCAATGACAATTAGTAATGGAGCAATGGAGCTCTCCTGAATGTCATTGGAGACTTTGAAGAACACTGCTACCTCTTCTCTTTCTTTTCTACCTATGACGCTGCCCAACTGCACTAGAGACCTTAAAGAACTGTGCTACCCCTTCTGTGTCTCTCTGTGAAATGCCGCTGGATTGCCGTGGAGGGCGGTACTTATAGAATCCAAAGCTTGCGAGATCCGACAACGTAGTGATGATGTTTTGCCTCGTTTTCAATTCCAAGGGCGCACGATAGTACTGAGCCGACTCGGCTCAAACAATGGCGCGTTAAGTGTTTAAACACTTAACCTGTGGGATCCCGACATTGCCACTTTAAATTTACTTTAATAAAACTCACGATGACAGTAAACTGTAGTGCCGGATAGGTCTTCATTCAAAATCACTTGCGTCATTCTGCATCATCGCTGATCTACACAGTTGCTTTTCAGGTAAGTCTATTAATATTGACATCAGTTTTTAATACTTTCACGGTTGGTCAGGTGGGTGTTGGATATTTCACAACCGAAAAACCGTACCCCACCGCATTCATGTGCCTAGTCCCCATTCAGCAAAAAAGGCTATTCCCCAACATGCACATATAAATATACACATTATGATACAAAGCTGCATTTGTGCCGCACACTTGCACTTTATAAGTTGACCTTAATGTGACACAAATATGACACTTGAAATAAAGCAGCAGGAATGATTTCCAACCAGTGAGTCAGAACGTATCTTTTTGTCACGACGATACCTGGTTGGATATATCACAAGTTTTTAAAGGTGAGAGAGGAAAATAATAAAAATAAGTTGCAGATATTAAATAAAACTATATGCAAAGTAAGTTTTTATATTAAAAACAACAAAATGGTGATCATGTCCTTAGGTTTTCAAGCATACTTATATTTTTTCAGATTTTGATATAAATGTGTAACAAGAAAATAAAAGTCAAATTATTTACATTATGACAAGTGAGGCAATAAGCCTAATGTCCTTAAACTCAGGTAATAGGGCAAACATCTGGTGCTTACCCATTTGAGGTTAAGTCCACCAGCCAATTGGAATCCTATGGGAGTGTTCTTAGAGGCAGAATACAGTACTCCCTAAGGATGCTGGTTCGCTTTCTCTGCTGGAAATCCCTCCCTCTCTACCATCAATCGTCCTTGAAATGAATACAGTTTTATGTCGACCTATTTTCTTTTCCCTTCCGTACAGAGCAGGCACAGTTCGGTCGGAAGGCATTTGTGAGTTGGCGTAATTCATACAGTGCTTTCGCTGATTGGCTTCTTCAAAGTACTTTAACTCTTGGTCCCTTTGTGAGGGGGACCTGGTTTGTGAGGGCACGTCATCCAGATGAGGTGTGCACATTGTGACACCAGATTTAGCAGCGGCCAATCCTAAAGGACTATGGTCCTGTGACCAGTGGTTAGTGCCGGATGACCATTCACTGGTTTTTGCTATTATTTGTGCTGTCTCGCAATTTGCCTTCTCTGCCACCATATATTGTGTTAATAAACTGTGATCCATTAATTTGTCAACAAATTCTGGTATCAGTGTCGTTATATTTAGTATAAGTTCAGTTAAGACTTAAGGTGTGATTGGGGTTTGTGGAAGAGAAAATTAAGCATCTACAATCCCTAGTTTAATGTGTTGTCTGCTTTGTCACCAAAGAGTTTAGAATTCACCATTTCCTTTCATACCTGTATATGTCATACGCTATTTCAATCATGATAATTAAATTGTACATTTCACATGTGAATTATTTTTCATTTTTTTAGTGTCTATACTTCTTTGTCACTTCAAATAGTTCATCTCATCAAAAGTTTTCACACTTCTATTGGTCAGCCTCAACTATTTAGATCTCATCCATACATCATGTATTTCTGCCTGAGTTCCTGGCTATGACATTGATTCATCTCCTGCTGATTCTCGAGGATGGGTTCTTTTTTCACATGTGAGCACTTGGCTTGAATAATTTGCACATATTATTGCTGCTTGGAATGTCCTTGACAGGTCTGATTTGGATTTATACTGCAAATTCTTTTCTTGTCAGTGTGACCATCTACACTTCTAATCTGTAGTCATCTGCCAAGCTGTTATTGTGTCTTTGGGTAAATTTAATCCTTCCTTTATTTAAATTTCATGATATAAAAATATATTTTTATATGTACAGGTTTGAGAGATCATGGGCTTTGTCTACTTTCTCATTCCTTCATATCTGAGTTTTCAAAATAATATCACTTTTGCCTGTGAGTCAAAACTAAGTTTACTTTATTGCGTTGTGCTGGAAGTTGGTGATGGAACATGGTGTAACTTATGGTTAGTGAAAATCTTTTAAAATGATAGTTCTCTAATTCAAGTTTTGTGTCCAAAATTAAAACTTTAATTTTGTGTGCAGTTAGGTAAGCAAAGCACACACCTTCGTTACCCCGATCCACCTTTCCAGCAGATGAATGGGAAAGGGACTTGACAACACATTGGGATTTGAAAATCGTCTGCCCCCACTATGAGTGGGAGACAAGTACACTTTAATTATCAGTATTAATATTAGACTATATAGTGCACAGGATTAAAAGGAGGCATTAATCACATCATTATACTGTACTTAAATGAACATGCTTCCCTTTTATATTTATAGTTCATTAATTCAAGTCATTGGACTAATAGTTCTACTTTCACAGATTTGTTCATTGAAATGGTTATTCTCTGATGAAGTTAAGGCTACTTTTTTCTTTTACCAAATATTGGGGGACATGTTTCCCCCGTAGACAAGCAATCCTTAGGAGTTCTGGATTAATTTCTTGCATTTTGACATGTGATAAAGAAAGTAATGCATTGTAACTGCACATTCCAGTATGTGTGTAGACTGGAGGCTGCCATGTTGCAGGGTGAACCATTATTCTTATTAGTTTCATAATATGAGACTGCAGCTTAGCAATTCACTAGGAACTTGTGACCTATTTAAGGGACAGCACAATTCCTACTGTGCCTCACTTTTATGCCTTTTGACACACTCGCAAAAGCATGCATTTTGCAAGGGTCTGAGAGCATAAAAGTGTTCCATAAAGGTAGATATTGGGCCTGATTCGTTAAGTAATGTAATTGCCAACATGTGCCATATTTTTAATTTAATCACACTGTGCATGCCCACAAACGGACTATATGCCAGAGAATGCAAGAACATACGATTCATCTTTGAACGCAATGGACACTTACGACAGCCTACAAATTCATGGGCAGAACGGGGAGGGGAATGGGCGTATGCATGTGGTCAATGTACAGTAAGGGTGTGCCAAGCTCGAGCACATGCAGCAACGCCTGAATTGGCCATCTCTAAGGTACATGTCTTTCTGTTGTATGCCTTGCACCAGCTACAGGGCAGGTGTAAGTGCCAAGTGATAGTGATGACGGCCGCATATATATGCTAGAACATGTGTTTGCAATGAAGAGCAACTGTAAAAATTTATTGTACGCACAGTAGACATTAATAACATCAGGCTACATGTATTTTTTTTAGGAGGGAAATGGAAAAAATACTTTTTTAAATGTTTTTTTATTAAGGATTATATTATTAAAAGGTGACAATAAGTGAATACTTTGCTTTCTGTGCATTCTGCTGAGACATTATATTCCACATATGTATTGTACATATCCTGCCATGTATTGTGTCTGTATCAAAGCGGCAAGTGTTGTGTAAGCAGAGCATACCTAGACTCGTATTCAAGAGACATTTCTTCAGATCCACTTCTAGCTGAATACAGAGGTGCATCTACCTGATTTCCATGAGTGTGAAAAAAACCGCACAATACGTTAATTTTGCATGCCTTAATGAATCAGACCCATAGTGCATTTGTGAGTTCTCTGCTTGTGATTTCTTCATTTCCCATGGAGAATTAATGATGTCCATACAATCGCACACGACATATGCTATGCTGAATAATGGATTAGCCCTATCAAGTTCTCTGATGAATGCTTGGGCAAAAACACAGAAAGTAGCTACAGACAGCATTTACAAAAGAAATAAAATAGTATTATCTAAGCACTGATGGATCTGATAATGATGATACTGGTAACATATAAACATGCAGATGCATTTATTAGAACTCAATTCCTGTCACTCACCGGACTGTGAGTGCCATTTCTCCTGTGTTCAGGAACCGTGGCCGTCCACAATCCTGAGGGTCTGCGCATGTGCAGCCCTTATGAAACCTTCAGTTCCTGTTGCTTTTAATTGATTGGATGATCAGGCAACCCTCCCTATTTAAACCACCTGTGATCATTACCTGGTTGCCTGATCTTGGAGTCTCATTCCCCATGAGCCTCTGAAGGTGTTCCTGTGTTTCCTCGTGTATTCAGCTCCAGCTGATTCCTGTCTTCTACGATTGTGGTTTCCAGACCACTTCAACTCTCCTGTGTTCATCATGTCTGCACTCAGCTGATTCCTATCTGCTTCTGCTGCCGGATTCCAGTCCGCTTCAACTCTCCTGTGTTCAGCGTGTCTGCTCTCCGCTGCCTCCGTTACTACTGCCGGATTCCAGATCGTCTCTACTCTCCTGTGTTCAGCGTGCCTTCCTTCCGCCTGCTTCCGCTGCTACTGCCGGATACCAGACAGCCTCAACTCTCCCGTGTTCATCATGTTTCCAGTTTTACTTACTACTGCTTCCTGAGTATTGCTCCGTTGATTATCGGTTACGTTCCGTGCGCTGCACCAACCTGATTACCGCTTACATCCTCTAGTGGTCTCTCCTCCTGCCGGCGTTCAGCCGTTCAGGTATCCCTGCACGTCTCCTTGACAGCCTGCTCTCCTGAACTGCGGTATGCATACTTTCCATTGACTTTGCTATTGTATTGCATATCCGTCTGGACTGTGTTGTGTTCATCTCCGGAGTCTTCCATCTACTGACGCTATTGTTACTATTGACTTTGTTTCCTATTACCTGGATCTCTATAGTGACTTTGTATACTTCAAGCAGCGCTTGTCAGTTATTATTGTATTGTGGTTATCATCGTGGGATCAAGTTCCGTGTGCCCGTGTATCGTCTGCATTCCATTCCAATTATCTCCTCGTGCCCCTCCTCACATATATATAGCAGTGGTACAACTTGCTGAACGCAGACCACTGACTCCTGTTTCCCTGTGGCACCAGTTTCAAGTATCCCTTTCACATAAGCAGTGGTACAACTTGCTGTACGCAGACCACTGACTTTCCCGTTACCTACTTGCACCTGGAATCCATTCCTTCACTATAGACAGTGGTACAACTTGCTATACGCAGACCACTGACTTTCACTACCTCCTCTCTACTCCTGGACATTCCTCCTCACTATAGCAGTGGTACAACTTGCTGTACGCAGACCACTGACTCTCCTCACGTTTGCTTGTCCATCTGGTTCCTCGTGTTCATACATCTAAGTCATTACCGTTGCTGCTAGTCATAGACTTTCCTTGAGCATTCTCTCACCACCTGCTGATTCTCCTGTTCCGTTGTCACCCTGCTACCAGAGGACCATAGTACCAGCTATATTACTCTGGTAAGAACATCATCTGGTGATATCCTGGGCAAAGACTCCTAGTGCCCGTGACAGTAAGATCAGGCCATGACAGACCCAGGAGCGGAACCTACAGCTAAAGAGATGCTGCAGTATCTGGTTACCCATATTGAACAACAGGATGTTCGCCAACAACAATTGCTGCAATATTGCCAGGCGTTAGCCTCCCAAAGAACGTCTGCGCAAAATATCACAGCTACTGTTGATGCTCCTGTGCCTTCCTCCGTTTCCCCAGTGCCATCCCAGGTGTCTACTGCTTCCACGCTACACCTGCCTACTCCTTCAAAATATGATGGAGACCTCAAAACATGCAGGGGTTTTCTAAATCAATGCTCAGTTCATTTTGAGCTTCAACCTCACAATTTCTCTACTCATCGTTCTAGAGTAGCCTATCTCATTTCCTTGTTTTCCGGACAAGCTCTCGCATGGGCTTCCCCTCTGTGGGAAAGAAATTATCCATTATTACAAGATAGTGCCAAATTTATTTCCACGTTTCGAAGTGTATTTGATGAACCTGGTCGTGTTATTTCTGCTGCATCCAGCATCCTCCGTCTACTTCAGGGTTCTCGTACTGTAGCCCAGTACGTCATTCAATTTCGGATATTAGCCTCTGAACTTCAGTGGAACAATTGCCGCCTTCTGGCAGGGGCTTTCTGATAAAATTAAAGACGCACTGACTACACAAGAATTACCTACTTCTCTAGAAGATTTGATTTCTCTTTGCCATCGTGTAGACATGAGATTTCGTGAAAGAGAGTCTGAAAAAACAACTTCATTTAAAGCACCTCTTCGCTCAAGTCCTCAAGTTCGCCAAGTTTCATCTCCGGTGATACCTATGGAGATAGGTCGCTCCAAATTAACTTCAGAGGAGAGGGAAATGCCAGGCCCTAACCAGTTCTGGAGAGGTGAAGTTAGGGTCCCTGGAGTCCTCTCCATGTTCTACGAAATTAAAAGTTTGTGCTTTTGATGTTACGGTTTCCTTTGCTACCAAATCTTTCATGTCCCAAGCACTTATTGACTCTGGAGCTGCAGGAAACTTTATTTCCAAATCCCTCTTGAACCAATGGTCCCTACCAGTGATTACTTTGAAAATACCTATTACTGTGACTGCTATCGATGGATCACACATTATTAATGGTCTCATCACCCAGAGTACATCTCCAGTAACCCTTCAAATTGGTGTATTACACCAAGAAGAAATTTCATTTTTAATTCTTCCTGTTACTACCAGTCCGATTGTATTAGGCCTTCCATGGCTTCAACATCATTCTCCCCAGATTGACTGGCACACTCCTCAAGTTACGTCTTGGGGGCCTAAATGTCATCATCGTTGCCTCTCTCAAGTCGTTCCTCTCAAAATACAGCAATCCTCCATTTCACCTTGTTCACCGGGACTTCCTCCTCAGTATGCTTCTTTTGCCGATGTATTTGATAAAATTCAGTCTGAACGTCTTCCTCCTCATCGTTCGTGGGACTGTCCGATTGATCTTTAACCTGGAAAGACTCCTCCCAGGGGTCGTGTGTATCGACTTTCGTTACCTGAAACTCAAGCCACATCTGAGTACATCAAAGAGAATCTCCAGCGAGGATTTATTCGACCCTCTACCTCTCCCGCTGGAGCAGGGTTTTTCTTCGTAAAAAAGAAGGATGGGTCACTACGTCCTTGCATAGATTTCCGTGGACTTAACGCCATAACTATCAAAAATCGCTATCCCATTCCATTAATTACTGAGTTATTTGATCGTATCAAGGAAGCCCGGATCTTTACCAAGTTGGATCTTCGTGGTGCCTATAATTTAATTCGAATCAGGTCCGGTGATGAATGGAAGACAGCTTTCAACACCAGAGACGGGCATTATGAATATTTAGTAATGCCCTTCGGGTTATGTAACGCCCCCGCTGTTTTCCAGGGTTTCATTAATGAGATCTTCCGGGACTTGTTATATGTTTGTGTCGTCGTCTATCTGGACGACATATTAATCTTTTATTAGGACCTGCCTTCTCATCATCAACATGTGGTAGAGGTCCTTTCCAGACTCCGGAAAAATTCATTATTCTGCAAGTTAGAAAAATGTTCATTCGAGTTGCCCCAGATTCCATTTCTGGGATATATTGTCTCCGGAGTTGGTCTTCAGATGGATCCAGAAAAGGTGAATGCTGTATCACATTGGCCTCAGCCAACTACTCTTCGTGCAATTCAGCGTTTTTTAGGTTTTGCCAATTACTATAGATGCTTCATTCAAGATTTTTCCTCGATTGCATCTCCTATTGTGGCCCTAACTCGTAAAGGGGCCAATACTAAACAATGGTCTTCTGAGGCCATTCAAGCCTTCCAGTTTCTCAAAGAGTCCTTCTCCTCCGCTCCTGTTCTTCGACAGCCTGATGTGACGCTTCCTTTCTTCCTAGAGGTAGATGCCTCTAATGTTGGCTTAGGAGCCATTCTCTCCCAAAGATCGGAGCAACAAAAATTCCATCCTTGTGCCTTTTACTCTCGGGGTCTTCTGCCTACGGAGAAGAATTATACCATCGGGGACAAGGAGTTGCTGGCTATAAAAGTAGCATTAGAGGAATGGAGATATTTGTTGGAAGGAGCTTGCCATCCTGTGACAATTTTTACTGAATTGAATCCTCGTCAAGCAAGATGGTCTCTTTTCTTTTCTCGTTTTGAACTAATCATAACCTTCAAACCAGCCGCGAAAAATAAAAAAGCAGACGCCCTATCTCGAGCTTTTGTGACGTCCTCAGTAGTTGAAGATGGTCCTAATCACTCTATATTAGACCCCAAATGTGTTTCTCTGGCTGCTTCTTCCACTAAGGTGCTACCATTTGGGAGAACCCTCGTGCCTCCTGCTCTTAGGAAGAAAATCCTTTCGTGGTTTCACTCTTCTCGTTTTTCTGGACATTCTGGTGAACGCAAGACCTTTGAAATTCTTTCCCGAAGTTACTGGTGGCCTTCTATGAGGAGAGATGTCAAAGATTTTGTGGCTGCTTGTGAATTGTGTTCCCAGTTTAAGACTCCCCGCAGAACTCCAGCGGGTTTGCTTCAACCACTACCCATTCCTTCCAAACCGTGGACCCATGTTAGTATGGACTTTGTTACTGATCTTCCTCCTAGTAAAAAGTGCAATACTATTTGGGTAGTGGTGGATAGATTTTCGAAGATGGCACATTTCGTTCCTTTGACCGGTTTACCTTCTTCATCTACTCTGGCTGATTATTTCATCAAAGAAATCTTCCGTATTCATGGATGTCCTTCCGAGATTGTTTCAGATAGAGGAGTGCAATTCGTTTCCAGATTCTGGCGGGCCCTCTGTAAGACCTTGGGTATCCGATTATGACTCTCATCCTCCTACCATCCTCAATCAAACGGACAAACCGAAAGGGTCAATCAAGATCTTGAGACTTTTATAAGGATGTTCTCTTCAGCCAACCAAGACAACTGGGTAGATTTGCTTCCATGGGCTGAATTCGCTCATAACAACATATATCATGAATCATCTTCTAAAACTCCATTCTTTTTGGTTTACAGTCACCATCTGTCTTTTCCGGAATTTCCTGACCTCCCTCCCACCCAAGTTCCTGCTGTAGAGACTGTTTGTCAGACCTTCTAAAATATTTGGTCTCAGGTCAAAACTTGTTTAAAGAAGACATCTGCCAGATATAAGTCTTTTGCAGATAAAAAGAGACGGGCTATTCCACCACTTAAAATCGGAGATCGTGTATGGTTATCAACCAAAAATATTCATTTGAAGGTCCCATCTATGAAGTTAGCTCCTTGTTTTATTGGTCCATATAGGATCATTCAAGTGATAAATCCAGTTTGTTTCAAACTTCTACTACCTAAGAACCTTCGTATTTCCAATGCCTTCCATGTGTCTTTGCTCAAACCTCTTATCATCAACCGTTTCTCGGTCCCTCCTTCAGCACCTCGGCCAGTTCAAGCTCATCAGGAGGAGGACTTTTAGATTACTCACATATTGGATGCAAAAATTTTGCGAGGAGTGCTTCGTTTCCTCGTTCATTGGAAGGGCTTTGGTCCTGAAGAGCGTTCATGGATTAAAGCAGAAGATCTCAAAACTCCAGCTCTTCTTAAGAAGTTTTATTCCAAGTTTCCGGACAAACCCGGTTCCAGGTGTTCTGTGCCCACCTTTAAAAGGGGGGGTACTGTCACTCACCGGACTGTGAGTGCCATTTCTCCTGTGTTCAGGAACCGTGGCCGTCCGCCATCCTGAGGGTCTGCGCATGTGCAGCCCTTATGAAACCTTCAGTTCCTGTTGCTTTTAATTGATTGGATGATCAGGCAACCCTCCCTATTTAAACCACCTGTGATCATTACCTGGTTGCCTGATCTTGGAGTCTCATTCCCCATGAGCCTCTGAAGGTGTTCCTGTGTTTCCTCGTGTATTCAGCTCCAGCTGATTCCTGTCTTCTACGATTGTGGTTTCCAGACCACTTCAACTCTCCTGTGTTCATCTGGACTGTGTTGTCTTCCATCTACTGACGCTATTGTTACTATTGACTTTGTTTCCTATTACCTGGATCTCTATAGTGACTTTGTATACTTCAAGCAGCGCTTGTCAGTTATTATTGTATTGTGGTTATCATCGTGGGATCAAGTTCCGTGTGCCCGTGTATCCTCTGCATTCCATTCCATTCATCTCCTCGTGCCCCTCCTCACATATATATAGCAGTGGTACAACTTGCTGAACGCAGACCACTGACTCCTGTTTCCCTGTGGCACCAGTTTCAAGTATCCTCTCACATAAGCAGTGGTACAACTTGCTGTACGTAGACCACTGACTTTCCCGTTACCTACTTGCACCTGGAATCCATTCCTTCACTATAGACAGTGGTACAACTTGCTATACGCAGACCACTGACTTTCACTACCTCCTCTCTACTCCTGGACATTCCTCCTCACTATAGCAGTGGTACAACTTGCTGTACGCAGACCACTGACTCGCCTCACATTTGCTTGTCCATCTGGTTCCTCGTGTTCATACATCTAAGTCATTACCGTTGCTGCTAGTCATAGACTTTCCTTGAGCATTCTCTCACCACCTGCTGATTCTCCTGTTCCGTTGTCACCCTGCTACCAGAGGACCATAGTACCAGCTATATTACTCTGGTAAGAACATCATCTGGTGATATCCTGGGCATAGACTCCTAGTGCCCGTGACAATTCCTTTACAAACATGTAAATTATGCATGTACTGACAATAGAGGCGGTAAGCCAAAAGTGCCCTTGTGGACTCCAGTATGTGGGTCGCACCACTCGCTCTCTGAAAAGTCGTTTCAGAGAGCATAGGCAAAAATGTTTTGAAGGGCTACATGAAACACAGTGTTTCTAGACATTTCTCGGAAGCTCATGGTAATAATCCGAAGGGTTTGAAGCTAACTGGAATAGAAAGATTTTGTCCCACAGATAGGGGGGGAAATCATTATAAGAAATTGTGTAAAAGCGAGGTATCATGGATTTTAAATTACAAACACTACACCCAGAAGGTTTGAATGAAACCTTGGAATTTAACGATTGGGATATTTAGATTTTAATTTATGTATTTATTTTTATATATTTTTTAATTTAATTTAGTTTACCTATTTTATTCATTTTTGGTGTTATTATTATGATTTATATTTAGTCAGTTTATGATTATCCTTATGTACGGATTCATATATATGTACTAAAGATCAGATAGTGTTATGCACTTTCTAAGTGCATTAATGGACATTTGTACCTTTAAGACCTCAAAGATCTGAACAGATGAATATAATTAAATGAAGGAATACTCCCTTTAAAAAGGGTAACTATCCAGATGGAATAATACTGCTTGAAAAAGTCTGTTCATCAGATGAAACGCGTCGCCTTGTTTTATGTTGCCTACCATTATCTGAGTGCCTGAGTAATTTGATTGCTATTACCAATCTTGAAACGCTTTTATTATTGGGACCTATCATCCACATGTCATTTGTGTGTCTGGATCCGGATTTGGTGCGCACCGAAGGAACAGCTGTATGTTTTTTATCCAGACTCGCTTTCTGGTAAGGTGGTTAATCATTGCCATTGCTGACAGACACTCATCATCAGCCGATTTGGATCCCCAGAGGTATGTGGTCTTTTGATTATATAGAGCCACTGAAGCGGAAAGAAGCTGCACCTCTGTTGGACGCTTAACATACATAGTATGGTTCGATATACGGAATTGTTATTGAATTTCAGTCGCGGCTGCGACAGGAGATCTCATTTTACTGATGATTTATAATATTCAAATTCTCTTCATCTGTCTATTTACCGGATATTGTTCATATTAGATCCACAATAACGGAACTGTTTTTATTCTCGGAGACATGTGGTATTTGATTGCCAATAGCCGCTGAAGCACTAATAAGCGGTGCCTCTATTTGATGTTTCACACACACAGTGTGGTTCTCTCTATATATAGGATCATATTTGTTTTCTAACAGTTACTGTGACAAGAGATTCCACTTTCTGGATAATTAACAGCATTTTCATTATTCCCTTGCACTGTTTGATAACTGGATATCATCTATATTTGATCCTTATAAGGACAGTTTTTTGAAGATCTAAACTCCAATAAGAAACATCATTTGCATGTACATGTAATAGTTCAATTTCAACTGTATTTATATATTTGAAGAGCAAAAAGGGAAAAACAATTTCTCTGCCTTCCTTATATCCTGCAGGATCCAATTAAATCTGGATATCCCAATTATATTTACCAGCTGGTGATAGATAGGTGTATTGGGTTGCATCGCAATATATGCATGTATGTACATGATTATGAGGTCATGTGATCTGTTTTTTATTGAGATCTATTTATATCTTTACATTTTTATTTTGATTTTATTTGTTTCTTAGAAAAGCTAGTGTATACATAGTATACGTTCCACCTTAACTTTGTGGTTGTCAGCATGCGATACATGTATTTTACACAGCTGTTTGACATTTTTTATTAAAAACCTATTAGGTACTTCTGCGCAACTCTCCTTTTTCCCTTTTGTAGGCAGTAAGCCAAAAGCACTTAAAATTATGTGTTTATGTGAACGTCAAGCATTTACCCACTCAGAGTTAAGTTTTTCTGCATAGCCAGCCAATAAGATCCACATGGTGGTGTCCTAGTTTTCAGTATGAATTCTCCCCCCAAGGGATGTTGGGTCTCTTGTTTTCTGCATTTTTGGATCCCTTCCACCCCCCAACCAGCTAGAGGTAGATAGTATGCTTGCACTGTTTAACCATTTTTCTTCCCTGTCATGGAGGAGGCGCAGTGGGCGGGAGAGTGGTGCAGTCAGCGGGTGCTACCACAATTGGCTGCACATCACTGCCCTTTTTGAAGCATCATGACTCATGGTCCTTTTGTGAGGAGGATCCCTTGCACTGCTTTGTGTGGGAACGTCAATGTCGAGTCCAGAAGGGGAGTAATCACGCTGATGCCATATTTAACACTGACCAATAGTAAAGGTTTATTCCTGGGACCAGTGGTAGGGGCAATTTGACATACCACAGTTTTGCTTTAATGATTGGTTGTTAACCAGCTGCTTTCACCACCACCATATAAACATATAAGAATATAATGATTGTTAATAAACTGCAACCTCTTTGCAAAAGTTAATAACATATCCGTGTGGATATCTAACTTTTCACTTTCTCTTCAATGTATACTTACATCAGATTTAGAAAAGGACAAACAAAAGAATTACAGCTACACTTTTTTAAAAAGTATGTGCAGTACTTGTTTCCCAATACATGTTGCATGTATAATATTCTTCAAAGGATATCTGTAATTTTAATTAATACTTTGATTATTAAACAAACTGGTGGAAGCATAAAAAACAGTTTCTTATATACATTTATTTTCTTTTACATAAATAGTATTTTGTAGAACAGTTATTACCTAAAATATTATAGTAGTCTTTAAACATCTTTTTTCATTTTCTACGAAAAAAAATACACATTCAGCTCCGACCATCATAGCCTCATTGAGTTTAATTGGATATCAATTTGCAAAATCCAGTGAGAATTAATTGCTTATATGGATAAATCACATGTATAGCTTTGGGGGATATTGTTCAGGGTCAGTAATATATTGTAAAGCTATTTTCCATTAAACAAAAAATGTATTTACATTTATGTGTTTAGCCCCATTTAAAATCCAATTTACTATATGAATTTAATTTCATTATTTTATCCTTGTCATAGATTTTGCCATTGACAATTTTCCTTTCCATTATTAACTTATCTTTAAACATACAGTAGCAACATTGGTTGCTGTAGCGTGTCAAAGTTTCTCTGTTTATACACCTCAGAAAATAGTAGTCATTGTGTGCACTAAGAACCATTGTTACTCCTTTACACATGCTTACAATACTAGATTGAAATATATTTCAGTCTTGTTGCCAATTATGTTCTGTCAGGTTTCACATTCTACAATGAAATGATACAAACAAGATGGAACGAACCCCCGTCACTGTGTTCTGGCATACGTAAGATATGTCTACTTTAATAATTCAATTAATATGTAAATAATTGGATTCCCAGTTATCAGCAACATGTCTGCATTGTTTCCTTTTTTATATACTGAAATTCTTGGCATGAGGATTTATGATTTATAGTATATGTTTAGACGTCTGTAATTTCAGACATTACTATAATATATGCAGAGAGAAATTGGTGCCAGGAAAAATCTTGGCTTGTTTATGACCAAATTTGAGGTAGCATCACTGAAAGTACATGACCAATATAAGTATAAAATAAATATGTAGCCTGTATGTACATTGTGGGCCCGAGTCGTTAAGGAGAGCAAAGTATAAAAAAGGATTAACTTTGCACCTGGGCAGAAACCATATTGCATTGCAGGGGGAGGTAAATTTAAAATGCGGGGATAGATTTATAGTTGGGGTCGGACATGTCATAGATCAACTTTAAATTTCAGTGTAAAAATTTCTATTAAGTATTTGTGTCATACTTGCCAACCTTTTTAAAGTTCTTTCCGGGAGATCCCGGGCAGGGGGGCGTGGTTGGAGGGCAGGAGTGGCGGGGCGCAGTGAATCGCATCATTTTGGCCGTTTTTGTTTTACGGGGACAGGGCCAAAATGAAGTGATTCACCGCAAATCGTGTCATTTTGACAGCAAGAGGCCGTTTGCGGGATATTTGCCAGCTCTCCCGGGAGTCCGGGAGATCTACCCGAATTTCTGGAGTCTCCCGGACATTCCGGGAGAGTTGGCATGTATGGTTTGTGTGCTAGTTGAAAAAACAGCCAGTATTTTCCTTACATGCAAAATAATAAACTTATTTGCACCCCTTGCATTATAACATGGTTTGTCCCAGAGAACATTTACTTCTTTTTTTGCCTTACTTTCCTTAAATACTCAGGCCCTGTATATCTAACCCTGATTAAACACATGTAACTATGTCACATTGCAGCAACAGTGAAAAATAATATAGATATAATTGAATACGTTTCACTATGTTAATTTTTGTGCTATGGTTATTCATTTTAACGGTGAACAACATATGAAAAAAATATGTTAATGTAGTATAACCTTAGGCTAAAATTAAATCAAACATTGCTAACACAATAAATATGCATTTTTAAAATAAATATTTTAGTGACTATTTTCTAATTGTATTTCTGTACATTAAATAATAACTGTGCAACTTTTGTTTTTGTCTTTGTGCACTGGAAAACATTGATTAGAAGAAAAAATACAGGTACAGACTACTTCTCATAATGCAAATAAAAATCAGTTGGTATTGGTGGTACTGCTAGCTATAATAATGATTTTATTAAAATAATTATTAGCAGTAATATAAATAAAAAAATAATTTGGGAAACAATTTTTTGATTCACTGAAATGTATTTTTACATCTGCAGGATGAATCACAATTGGATTTATGGATTGTTCTGATAATTAAAAGGGAATGCCACAATAATGTTAATTATAAAATTGCTATTCCCCAGATGTTAATAAGAAGATGATGTGCAAATATTGTACATTAGTTTTTCTGGCATGATAATGTATGTGTGAGAATTCTAGCCAAATCTAGTTTCGGGAGATGTTCACAAATATAACATGAAATAAAAAGTTCTATGTTTTGTTACAGGGGTTTTTTAATTAAAAATGCATTTCTTTTCTTTTGGACAGTTATTATTTTATGTTGAAAATGGTTGCTAGTCTCTCATTTTTACTTTCCCACTGGAGTTCACTTAATTTACATAATTGATAACTAACTTGTTGTTTCTTACGATCTACTACTATCTACTGGAGAGTTGGAGGCTTAAGCTGACGTGGTGCAAATCACTTATTAAAGGTGGTATCTTGAGCTCACACCTTTCCCTCCAGTTACCAATATTTTCTGATTGCATTGTCTATAGTCTTAAACAGGCCTGGTCAACCTATGGCTCTACGGCTGTTGTGCAAATACAAGTCCCAGCATACCCTGCCAACTTTCAGCTGGCTATTGGCTGCATGTCAGGCGCCGTCTTGTTTCTGCCTCTAGACGGACGCCTGTCTCCTTGCTGAATCAGCGTCCCGCTGCTTAGATACGCTTGCCGTTCTATTCGCATGCGTACGCCGAGCTTGGCAATCAGTACTTAGCAACATGACGCTGTTTACATTTGCCATCGGTACGCATGCGCAAGATTAGACGCTCCGTCGCCCTGCGACTAGCCAGTGATTGGTTGCGGTTTTCCCGACGATTGATGCATCTATCAGGGATCCCTCTCTTCTATTTAAGGAACTCACTGAGGCCATTTGCTTACCAGAGTATTTGGTCTTCAGCCTTGCTCCAGCGTTTGTTCTTGTGTTACTGTTTATTGGATTCTGACCCCGGCTTGTTCCTGACTTCTCCTTTGGTTCCTGAATCTGGTTTAGAGTTATTATTGGTACTGACCCGGCTTCCTGACCATTCTCCTGCTTCTGATTTGGCTATATCCATTTCTCTGATTCTGACCCAGCTTCCATCCTGCCTCCTGGTGGGCCGTCACTGCTGCCTCCATTGTTACCTTGCCAGCTGTATGATACTGAGGGCCGTGACCTGCACGTCCCTTGCAGCAAAGTCCATACCTCCTTGCGGGGGTTCCTGGTGAAAACCAGAGGCGTGTTAGACTCCGCACCTCAGTACTCAGTAGCGCCAACTACTGGCAGGTATCACCAACTCCACCTAGTGATTCTGACACTGCAGAGCATGGTGGAGCTTGTAGTTTCACAACACCTGGAGAGCTATAGATTCTACAGGCCTGGCCTAAATGGTATTAGCCAGGCTATTTAAATGAATGTTGAAAGAGAAAACTAATGTATAGTTATTGAAGACGCACAATTGATGTTTAAGTACAGAAAATTCAATACTTTTAAACAGAATAAATACATTAACTTGCTATTTAAGTTCTTTCTTTGGTGGGACATAACTCATTTAAATATATTGAACATAAACATTTTTTTCATGACATTGTCCTTCAGTTCACTTTAAGTTGCTGCCTAGTAAGTCTTAACCTTCGAGAAACCATTCCCATGTGCATACTATTGTACCCAGCTCTGTTCCTAAACCTAAAATGACTTTTTTTCTAAAAATATATTTAGACCTGACAGATGCCAGTGTCCTTCAATTTGAGTATAAGAATTATAATTGTAATTTCTCTATGTCCATGAATAATGTATCTGATTTTCTTTAGGACTTCAAATCTGTAATTTTACATAATGTGCACATAATGTAGAATAAATTATTTCATAAACCATGTGCTTGAATGGTAAGAGACTCAAATCAATAACATACTGATTGTTTATTGGGACATTTTTTTGTATACGTAGCACACAGCCATACATGCAGTGCATTATTTTTAATAGATGTTCCATGTAAGTATGACTGACACATTATGGTGATTTGTCATTTCAAACTCTTCAAGTTATGAATATTTGACATTTACCAAACACCTGTAGTGCTTTATAATAAGCTTAGACATAAGTGAAGCTCTAAAAGCAAAGGCAAGCACAGTTTTATTGTCATGTAAAAAAAAGAAATAATTTACTATAAGTGGCTGTCCAAAGCAATGCTGCGAAATATAATCTCCATAATTATATCTGTCATTTCACTTATCCTTACACATTTGTCCTGTCCATTCATTTCCTCTATTATTAAGCCAAGGAACTATGTCTTTTTCAATTTTTTATTTTTTTAAACACATACCACACTACATTAGCACCTTGTATATCAGCTACAAAAATAATATTAATTAAAGATGAGCAGTTCGGATTTGGAGATGTGAGATTTGGGGTTCCATGTAGAACCAGAACAGAACTAGATTCTTCGCCCCAAATTCAGATCTGAAAACAAGGCAAAACATCATTTCCGGGGAAAGAAAATTCCCAATTTCTTACAAGTTTTGGTTCAATATCTTCTGTATATATAGTCCTCCCTACAATTCTCATCTGCCATTATAGAACAGACAGTGTGTAGGGAGGAAGGTGGCTTGCAGTCTGTGCTCCTAAAATAGCGTGTAGAGAGTGACTAGAGCATTAGGGTGAAATAGGGAATTTTACATAGAAAACAATAACTGGTATTACTTTTAATGTAGTTTATTTCTGTAGCGATCAGTCAGCTAGAATAGTTTACTGATCGATTGGGTGTCAGTCTGTCAGAGCATTTAGATAGAGTGCTGGCTACTCTGTATGTGTATAGTATAGTAATATATATATACGGTATATATATATATATATATATATATATATATATATATATATTTATATATATATATATATTATAGTACATATATTATATTTTTATATATTGTATAGTACTATATATAGACATCATTCTGAACTACTATTTCTTACTAAATCATACATAGGCCCCTATTTATTGATAACAGCAATTTTGACACTAACCCTTTCAATCTTTATCGCAAAGATAAGGATTGAAAGATCGTGTGTGTTTATTAAAAATCTTCAACAGAATCAGCAGTCATGAAAAACTGTTCTATTCCTGTAATGATCCCTCTCCTATCTTTCCTTTGGTCACTATCACAAAGTGACCACCTTTGCGATAGGGACAGGAGGGGAGAGCAGTAACATGCGGTGAGGGATCCGAAAAGCCCTTTACCGCAATGCTCTCTACATAGAGCAGACCTGAAAAATGACACGTACAGTAATGGTACATTGGCGTACATTATCGTATGTGTAAATACCTTTTTATCACTTGTTAAGTTGCGGAATAGAGCAGTCCCCATAGACATCAATGAAGACTGCTTTGTATTTAGAATAAAAATGCATCTATGATATCTGCTGCAATGCACTACTAATAATTGAAGGATACTTAGATTTGCGTGTATTTCCTGAAAACTGCAGTTTTTCTGGGAATTTACTGTAAAATATTGATTAATACATAGGCCCCTAAGTGAAGAAAAACAGGGTGCTGTTGCTATATGGCTCTAAGCAGCACACCCCAAAAACAATTAGATTTATTTAATTTGAAATCCAAAGTTTTTCCAGCAAAAGAAGCAATTTTGTGTGGGTCAGTTTTAGTGACATCTTTATGAAGAATGGAAAAAACAGGAATTGGCTCTGAGCTGCATCCACCAAAAAATCTTTTCTCTTTTCGAGTCAAAGTAAGTTTAAATTTGGTGAGGGGCAATCTCAGTGACATGTTTATTAAAAGGCCAAAAAAACGGGTGTTGTGTTTAAGTGTGAGCAACGAAGTAGCAAAAAAAACCCTTAAAAAAACAATATATTTCTTCTAAAATCTAAAGTTTTTTGTACTCAAAGTAATTTTGTCGGTGGAAGTCAGTGACATCTTTATTAAGCTGGCAAAAAATAGGGTGTTGTAGGGGGTTGTGCTTGACTGTGAGTTTCAGGGTGTTTTTTTCTATGACGGTGAGCAGCTCAACACCCCCAAAAAATATAAAATTTGTTTGTTGAGAAATATGAAATAATTATTAAACTGCTATGTATTTTTGCTGCTAATCTGTCACTAAATTTAGCCAGCCAGCTCGCTGCGGCCAAAAATTGGTGAAATTTTTGACAGCTTTGAAGAGATCATTAGAAAATTGACTGGAAATGACTGGAAATGACTGGAAATGAATGCTAATGCTATATATAGTAATACAGAAGCAAAACTAGCTTAAAAATCACATCATTTTAACTATTGCTCACAGTTTATAAATAAATCCACATCCAGATCCAAAACCAAAATCTTTCAAGATTATTGGGCAAAGCCAAAACGTAAAGACTTTTCAGAACCAAGACCACATCCAAAACTAACAGCGCACGTCTCTAATATTAATACTACTACCATTTGCTTGTTAGGGGTGTCTGAAAATGTCTGATGTGTATGAGTAAATAATTATTAACATTTATACCAAGTATGTTTTCTTGATTGTAAAAGTCTATGAAATACTTCTGTCATGTGTATATACATTTTATTCTATTTAGAGATGAGTGGTTCGGATTCTGAGAATTCCGACAGATCCGCATTTTAGGGTACTGAGGCCAACAGAGTAATGACTCTCATGCCAAATTCAGATCTGAAAACAGGGCTAAACGGAATTTGTCAGTAAAACGTTGGAACTTGCGAGTTTTGGATCGATATATCTATAGCTCTCCTCCCTGTTCTTAGCTGCTATTTTAAATTGAAAGCATGTGACTAGAATGTTTGCTGCAATTCTGTGCTCAGAAAATCACTTGAAGAGGATTGGACAGGAAGAAAGAGACAATGTATATTGCAATAGTTTTACTGCAGTTTATTTAAAGATCAGTCTGCTAGAATTGTGTGATGATCAATTGGGTGTGGGGGAGTAAAGAGTAGACAAGTAGTGGCTACTGGTTGTTTTGATAATATATTATAGTATATACAGTATAGACATCTGAACACAATTTTATTATGGGTAGTATCAGTGACATCTGAACTATTTAGTGGAAAACACAGGATGCCCTTTGACTCTGAGCAACACCCTCCCCCATCTCTTGCTTTTAAAATCCCAAGTGTTTCATTCTGAAAGCAATTGTGTGAGGGGCAGTACCAGTGACATTTAGTGTCCAAAAAACAGTGTGCTGTGAATGACCTGGTACTGTGTGCTAGCTCTACTATGCTGAAGGGAGGAAAAGGAGAGTAATGATGCTACAGGCACTGCACCTACTCAGTTGGCTGTGAGGGTCATGTAGTCTTTTGTTTGACCATTGCTGCTTGTTCACATATCCATGGGTTAAGTGCCTACAATGGCATTACAATGGCATTTTTCAAGCGACTGAATGACTTTTCGTTTAACCTCTTAGTATAGCTGAGGAATTGCTGTTTGGTAGAAATTGAATCAAGATGGAAGTTAGGTCAACCTATCTGCTCAATCCTGATGCATTAATGGCAAAAATTAGAAGCACATCCAATGCTAACATAGCCGTCATGGCTTTAGTGATCTACTGTGTAACAGAATGCTGACTGTCCTACTTGTAATCTCTTGCTTCGCAGACAATTGTTGTTTAAAATTATGCTTACTCTTCTTTATAAACTACTTGAATAAAATCACTAAAAATAGCGTAACAGAGATTGTAAGCTGGTGCACAGGGCCTTCTTACCTCTGTCTGCTTGTATTACCCAATATTGTTTTATTACTGTGTTTGTTCCCAATTGTAAAGTGATACAGAATTTACTGGCGCTATATAAATAAATTATGATGATGATGAAGGTAAGATGTGCTTATCTCTACTTATTGTTGCGTCACAAAGGATACAGATGCCTTGACCAGGTGCGGGCTGGCAAGATTCAGCCTGGGGGGCGCACAGGCGACCGCATCACATGACACGTGATGCGGCCGTGCCATCAATGACGCGGCCGCATCGCGTGTCATGTGATGCGCCTGCCTGTGCTCTGAGGCGGCCGCATCGCGTGTCATGTGATACGGCCACCGGTAATAATTAGATAATAGTGCATAGTAGTATAATATTGTTGGGGATACTGTTAGGGATATTACTAGGGTTAGGGTTAGAGCTAGGGTTAGGGATAAGGATAGGGTTAGGGATAGGGATAATATTAGGGATAGGGTTAGGGATATTTTTTTCAACCCAAGAATACTGTCTACATTTGAATTGTCAACCTAATAATACTGTCCACATTCAAATTGTTGACCTAGTGTCTACATTTCAATTGCCAACCTAATAATACTCCTAATTTCATTATTATTGACTTTCCAACCCTGTCTATACTATGGTGTGGACCATATAAATGTTGATTATGAAACTGTTGAACCTATGTATTGCACCCTTTCCAAATGGTTGTAAAATTTTGTAAGGAAGCTGCCCTATAATTACAGTGTCAGAATCTGAAATGTCAGACTCACATATAGCAGTCATGGACACCATTAGACTCTGCTCGGAATTCTGTGAACGCCAAATTTGTTCTTGAGCCTTAGTGTTCTTTTTGTGCGTTGATGTGGCTGTTTTGAAGGTGACAGACCTACATACAGAGCAAGAAGGAGGTGCATGGGAATTTATAAAAGAGACATGACCATGTTGGGCAACTTCTTTTGCAATGAGCATTCTATTACGTGTAACAGGACCACTACTAGAAATAAGTGGCCACGGTCTGAGCTCTTCGCTGCAGGAGGTGTATGGAATGCTAGCTATTTAATATTTTTTTTACACAAATCAACACATTTATCAGCATATTTTCCCTTAACCCTTAAATCAATGGCTGATATTTTCTTTGTATTGGCAAATAGTGTTTGGATTTGGAGCACACGCTCTTTCACTTTCTTCCCAAGTGACCTGTTTTACTAGTAGAGGTTGAAAAATGACTACAACTGCCAGTACTAGGGAGTGTTACCTTGCAATGTAGACACTGCTCCCCAATACCATTCAAATGAATACAGTTGGTTCGTTAATGAAAATGTTGTGGATTTATTTGGGTTGTGCTCTCAAACACAGTTCCCTGTCAAACATATGTATCACACCCAGCAAGAGGTATCAACAAAGCGGAATTCCACACTTTATGTGCTTCAGCGATTTTCTCAAACCCTTTCAGTTCTGGGGTGGCACACAGAAATCATTAGAAAATAGACTGTATATGACTGTAAATGATTATTAATGCAATAAATAGCAACTTAACCAGCTCAACATCAAATGATTTCATCTATTTTTCACAATTTTTACTTAAAAACCAAAACACATGAAGATTTTTGGCCAAAACCAAAACACGAAGAAGGTTTTAGAACCAAAATCAAAACTAAAACTCAGGGGTCTGCACACATATCTAATACTAATATGTATATTTGAAATATGAAAACTTGTTTTATAGGAAATCGGGAAAAAACCCTTAGTTAAAAATACAGCACAATAGGCTGGATATAGGCAGAGTGGTTGATGCATTACATGTCAAGTACTAAATTGTGCACTTACCTCAAACTATACTACATTCGTATACAAGTGTATGTATATGAGCAGAACTAATGCAGAGTTATCACAATATTTACTTCAGATAAAAAAGTGCTATGATGTGCTTCTTGCATTTCTAAGATAACTTATCTTTATCTGTACCCCTGGGCTTACATACACTGTGGGTTGACATAGTAAAAATCTTCCAATTACCATGATCAGAGACTCCATTTGGTCCATACAACAAAGCTTTATAATCTAAGTTTTATTGTAGTATTGAAAAATACAGTAAGAAGAAAACATCATATAATAAAAGTACAATAATGTGAATCACAAAGCTGTAAGTGAATTAGATGTTTTCAATGCGTTGGAGATCAATCTGAACCAGTAATGTTATAGTGATGATGAAAAAGCGGTTTGAACTCCAAAAGAAAACCATTATTTAAATGAAAATAGGAAGACAATGTCATAGAGCTATCCAAATTTCGAACAGGTATATAAGATAAACAAAGGAACTATACATGTATCATAATAAGCAGAAACTTCTTTCTGCCCATGATAATACATCACTTAGAGATAGGAAACCAAAGGAGACACCAGTTAATTAATGACTATCTATATTCAAAGGAATGGTGCCTACAGCAACCAAATAGTCATTTGCTTTAATTATCATCATCATCAGCTATTTTTATTATGCCACTAATTCCACTGTACAGAGAAATTACTCACATCAGTCCCTGCTCCATTGGAGCTTGCAGTTTAAATTCCCTAAACTGTTAATTTCCTTACTGTACATAAACACACACACACACACACACACACTAGGGTCAATATGATAGCAGCCAATTAACCTACTAATATGTTTTTGGAGTGTAGGAATAAACCGGAGGAAACCCACGCAAACACATGGAGAACATACAAACTCCACACAGATAAGGCATGGTCTACAATTGAACTCATGACCCCGGTGCTGTGAGGCAGAAATGCTAACCACTAAGCCACCGTGCTGCCCATTAGCCTTAGGCTGGATGCACACTACAGAAACTTTTTCCCGATGCGATATCATTAACAATTTTACCAATGACTGAATGTCCCGATCAGCATACCTAATCATGTGTACACAATGTACACATTTTACAAGGTTTCCCTTCAGATCTGTGCTCTTCATCTGTCATTACTATCGTCTGGAAAGACTGTGATTCTGTAAACTCTATGGAGATCTGCCTACACTGCTGGTTGTGAGTGCATACACACTGCAGAATTGCCCTATTTTAATTCCGTTTATAAAATCAAATGAAACGATACAATGTGCTTTGGAATGATAATCGTTCTTCGTTGGAGTGTACACACTTTTTCAATTTTGGACTGAAAGGTTGTTTATTGTGTGATTGGCTTGATCAGTGGGTGAAAAACCTGTAGTGTGTACACAGCCTAACTTGCATAAGACTTTTTGAAGCTAAATGATTTCACTGGTGTGCAGCATTATTTGCTATTTGTACAATGTTATTAGAAAAACACCCTAGAGATAAGCTTTGTCTTTTTATTATAGTAGTATATTTTTATAAGTAAATGGTCGGGCTTCTTATTTCCAGAGCCACCACTAAATTGTTTCTGTTCATAGGTGCATTATTGCTTTTTTAGCATAAGATTAGTTTTGACCACCCCAAGGTATATAGATAATATGAAATAAAATACACTTCATCATATGAGAAAAGTTGAAGCCTTTTATGTTAATATTTTGTTATTCTTACATTTGGCAGAGTGATGTTTAATTTGTTTATTTCAAGTATTCCCTGCATATTGTTTATTGGGAATAAAACTTTAAAAAACTCAATTTTCTCTTTTGAGAAAAGGCTCTTCTACATTTGTTTTTTTCTTTATAAATTTGTTTAACATTTATAGTATCTTTATGTATCTTTATCTGTTTTTTTCTCACTTAAAGTAACCCCTTCATTGCCAATGCTTTTTTCATTCCTGCGTATTTGGCACTATTTGGGCTGGTCACATGCCAGTGTTAATGTCAGTTAATTTTATGTGCAGTACCCACACCAATTATACCATGTTTTTGAATTTGTATTTTCAAAAACATGCTATTGTTTTTTTTTTATTTCTCCAAGACTGTCATTTACAGGTGTGTTTTCAGAAGGTGACAAAATAGCTGGAAAAAAAAATCACATTTTATATATATCTACCAAATAAATACTTAGGAAATGTTTATATACCTTGCTGAATAGCCCAAAAAATGAAAAGAATGGATAGATGCTATTTATATTTGCTCTAAATACATTTACAAAATTGGCTCAAGTGATTTATGAGTTTTTTTTATAAACAGACCATCATCATTTAATAATTTGGGGCTATTCAATTAGCTCCGGAGATCACAGTTACGCTCCAGAACGGCCCGCAAAGGTAATCCGCGGTACCGCAAAAACGCAGACAATGGACAATGCGCGTTGTATTACCTTATGTAATGCGCAGCCGCCACATAACCACGAACTCCGAAGCCAATTCAATATGCTCCTGTATACGTAAATATTAGCACTGTTTTCTTGTTTTCCCCTGAAAAGAATAGTGCCACATTTTTCTTTTTTCTTTATTTTGTTATAGGCACATATCTACGTACACTGGATCTTTGTCACTTTCTGTAGGAGCCATTTTAGGGAATATTGAGGATCTTTTAGAGCCTTCCACTTATCCTTGGCTTCTGTCGCTATTTTGCCTCTAATACTGGGGATGGGTTGGATGACAATGCAACTGGCTGTGCCCTTATCACTCAACTGTTGAGGAAGGGAAAACTTACTGGCTTATTGCGAAGTGACCGGTGAGGATTTTCTTTCCCCATGGAACTCCGTGCACTGCTGAGGACTAGTGGGATTTGCCATACACAGTCATGGGTTGTATCCCACTTGCTCTAAGCAGTATAGAGCTACAAACCTATATTTTTATTTTTCCTTTCTAGATGTCTAATATAAACATTAATTAATTTATTCTTGTTATATGACTTTATCTAGTTTTTATGATTGCGCTGGTAAATGGATTTAAAGAGTTCAAAATTTAGAAGAGGTGTCATAAATTGTCCTCCCTCCCCCTAAATGCCTTTATCTTCTCCTAGAACTCTCTTGTCAATCTTACTGTGGTGTGACTGTTCTCTCAAAATGGAATATCTTGCATGAAATATGTATGCTATCATTGGGTCAGGGAGTGATGTATAAATGAATATCCATTTCTTCTTCAGACTTATTTTCAATATAATAGCATTTTAAGGCAACAATGCTCTTTTTGATTGTCCTATGGGCACACTTTTGGGTTTGATTCATTTAGGACATTTCCTTAGATTAATTTTAGGTACCACCAATTTTGAGACCAACTTAGTTTGTATTTTCTATTGTTTTGTTTTGTTCTTATTGCTCTCCAAAAACAAGATGTCTTTGTATGAAACATTTTATGGGATGAAATTTTGAGCATATTTTAGACTCAATTACCTTGGATACTAACTAAGGAGCCGATAATCAAACGGCAAAAATCCCTATTGCACCGGTAAGCCAGCGTTAAGCCATTGCCTGAGCAAGCTAAAGTAGAACAACAGTACTTACTTGTACGGTCACCATACCTGTTCTGTTAGGATCATCTTAGGATGGAAAGTGACAAATTAAAATAATTTTAAAAATGCTTTATTGTTTGAAAAATCCTACTTATGACTGCAGTAATGAGCCTGTTGATATACAAGTTGCATATCAGGAATCAGGATATGTTTGATAGTTTTAGATATTATTAGATGATATGCTTTATAAATAAAAGTTTTGACATTTGATAATTTTGTTCCTAGAATAAACGGAACACTTAAAAATGTCTTAAATATCAAACCTCTTGAGTGAAAGCTCTATCTCTATTTTTAGTATTGCTTTCTCAAATTTGTCTCCGTTACTAAACATTGATCTAAATTGCTATTACACATCACAAGCTGAACCAGGGGTGTTATAATTTGAACATGAAAGAGTCTGACAAATTTAAATCTGCAATATCCAGTGGAGAGTTGCAGAGTGTCATTGTCAAACAAACAACCTGGATTCCGGACCCTGTCTGGATCTCCACTTTCCTCCAAGCATCCCAAACTGGGATATTTCAGTAAAAGACTTATAGAAAGAATGGACAAGCTCAGCAACAATTAAGTGTGGGAAAAGTTGCTCTGTTCTTTACATGTCTAGTTTAGAAGCAAATGTTTCCAAGTCTACATGAATAATGCGTAATGATTTTACAATAGCTGCAAATACATACAGAAGTAACGATCATTAAAATGTAATTTGAGGGCTCATGTGGGTGGGAAATACGTCCAACTATCAAGCCCAATATTCTGCTTTGTTTTTCTGCCCCAGCTCTCCGACAGATCATTTAGCTACTGAAAAATATTATATTATTTTTCCATTTTACCACTTAGTTAAGTTTTCACCACTTTCTTCTGTCTCTACAGCTAATGTACCTTGAGTAAGATAACATCTCGTTAAATATGTTAATGTGTCACAGCATTTAACAGTCATGGATAGGCACAGTACATGTCAATATAAATGCTGTCTGCAAATGGCTTCTTTTGAGGAGATTTAATTTTGTATTTACTTAAAAGGAGGGATATAAACTTTAAAACCTTTGAATGGCTTCTAGCAATAATTTTATAATTTTTGAACAATAAAATTGTTAAAACAGCAATCTTTTTATGCCCCGTCATGCCTGTAGGTTAGAAGTATATTTTAGTGTTTTTATGACAGCGTGGGTTAATCAAATTTCCTGTAACTGGTTTTGCAAAGCATAAGCTACAAAGGGCCTCATTTGAGTCCATTTGCACCACATACAAATGTGGTTCCCATAAAATTGGTCGCACTGCACATGACTTGTGGCCGTATTTTGAGTTGCATGTACCTTAGAGTTGTAGAGTGGGTCAGGGGCATTCATGTGTAAGTTCAGTACAGTAAGGGCATGGTGAGATAAGTTAACCATACCCTTAGTGATGTATCCAATATCCTTAAGATATGCCTTTTAGGATGCGTATCTCTGGATGTCCCATAAGCCTGGTGCAATATAACATGTTGATCGTGGCCAATGTATGCATCTATATTGGTCAAGTTGCCTGTATGATAAGATACATACAACCTGAAATACAACCATGTAAACATAAGTGTAAAGATACATTTCCGCATCTACGCAGTAATCACATTTCTGTCTCCAACTCTGAATCAGGCCCAAAGTGGCAATTTTGTTCAATACATATACTTGCAAATAATGGACCTGAGTATAGCATGAAAAAAGGAGTAACTTTGCACTTGGGCAAAACCATGTTGTATTGGAGGGGGAGATAAATTTAAAATGTGGGGACAGATTTATAGTTGGGGTGGGGCATGTCCTATCTTTAAATTTCAGTGAAAAAATAAAGCTATCAAGTATTTGTGTGCTACATGAATAAACAACCAGTAGTTATCTTACGTGCAAAGTAATAATCTAATTTGCATCCTTTGCATTGTAACATGGTTTGTCCAGGGCAAACTTACCCCTTTTTATGTTATGTACAAAGCTCAATTGTATTTTTCAACTGTGCATTTAAATGCAATTGGCACATACCTGGAAAAATAGTGAGTAGCTAAGACCAGGGGGAAAATTCTCTGCAGATCTCAGCCCTGATTGTCATCATGTCACTTGCTTCCTTGGGAATCAATTTTCTGTATTGATTCAGAACCAATAATAGGTAATGTACAGTAAGGTACAGCATAGAATTTGTACCTTTGTGCTACACTAAAAATACACAAAACAACATAGAAGCTAGGTGGATAATATATCAGATATACACATTTCATTGGTGAAAACAGACCTGCTACCAAATGTTTGATTGTGTGATCTCTTCAAGAACTGGAAAACAAACAGGTTGGCAGTGCTCAAAAAGATTTCTCTATCTGTTAGACATCATGCTTATCATATTTCATAATATTAACAATACATGTTGCATTCTTTTCATTTTGACTAGGTCTCTTCAATAGACATTATTTTTATCTATACAAATTTTATTTAGATTTTTTTTGATATATGAAATCCCCTTATACATGTGTTTTACATTAAGGAAAAATACAATTTATTTTTTCCTTAATAAAACATAAATACTACACATTAAGTGTCGGTGGTAGTCATTTTTTAGGCAACACTAATGCCGACACAAGTTAGAGCTTACTTACTAGATAATAGACATAACTTACTAGATAATAGACCTACCACAATCTCCACAGGCTTTGTCGGCGGCACATGTAAATTTCGACAATGTACAATCTCTCCACTAATAATGATATCACTTCTAACGGACAGAGTGAGATTGCCGCTTTAAGGTGGTTGGATTTGCTGCCTGTATACTGTAATCCAGGCGGCAGGTCCGACCATTGCTGCCTTAAAACCAGCAATCTTACTCTATTCTTTAGAAGACTGTTTTTTTGAGAACTTAGTGAAGACTGATTCATCTGACATATCATCTTCCTCACCTGCTCTGTAGTCTATTGCATGAGCTGTTTGCACCAGTCAAGTCACAAACATACAATGCCAGTTGTAATAAGCAATTTATACATTGCACATCTGTTTCCAACTATGAAATCCTGCACTTTAAAGTTCAAATCTGACCTTTTTTATAGAACTGGCTGCTCATTCCTCGTGTTACAATTGCTCTGTAATTGCTCTCTTGCTTTGCCTTGTGTTTTAAATGAATTTGTGAATATCATTATCCTGTATTATGCGTCCACCCATTGTTGGCATTTGCTGCTGCTGATATTTTTCAGCTGAAGTTCATTGCTGACATCACTTTAGACACCTTTGTACATCAAACAGCAAGTTAAGATGCTGGCCATTAAAGCTTATGCCTAATCCGCAACAACAATCATCATCATAATCAACATTTATTTATATAGCACCAGCAGATTCCGTAGCGCTTTACAATTGGGAACAAACAGTAATAAAACAATACTGGGTAATACAGCGAGGTAAGAGGGCCCTGCTCGCAAGTTTACAATCTATGGGTTCACCCCCTTTTCAAGTCAATGAGGTCTCTTTCAGCCATAATAGGCAATCTTTTGCCAGTGGAATGAGGCTCACATTGCTGTTGCCCTGGAAGAACACATATGGCTGCTTGTGCAACAAATGCAAATAATGCAACATCACAATGTGCTCCTATTAGAGCAAAATATGCATTTGGTGGGCAATATCATGTAGTCAAGTGAATGCTGGAATTTCATCTAAGCTACCTGGAGCCTCTGTGTCTTTGCCAGACACAAGTCAACTAAGAGGTGCACCAACATGTAATCCACTTCCTGGAAACGACTCTTCTACAGAGACAGAGCCACCATCAACAGTAACACAGTCACACAGTCACACAGTCCAGAAGGAGATTTTGTACCCAGAGCAAGCTCCTTTCCACTCTAATACATTTAGTTTTTTGGGTCAATTGTCTGTAAGCTGTTTGTGTTGCTAATTTCTCTTCTACACATTAAAATGAAAATGTTTATGTAGTTATTTAAAAATATCCAATTATTTTCAATACATTAATTAAGAAAATAGTCAATGATTGTAGAATCTTGTATATGTTTAATCCAAATAGTCTGCAATTCAATATAAATTAATTGAAGCTTGATAAAAGCGTGATATTTCTGCATCTACTAAAATGTAGCTGCAAATGCAGACTCTTCTAAGTAGCATGCATTCAAGTGGATTAATTAAGTATCAGTATTATTGCAGTTTAGCAATTGGATAAAGGCGGTAATTAATAATTTCTGTGCACTACCTCAGTTGCGATGCGATTAATACGCAACCTAATCATTATCGTAGCAACATGTAAATAAGTTTAATACATTTCTATCATTTAATATAAAATATGGTTTGCAGAAAAAGCTATTTAATGTTTCCAACATATTAATTGCACCGAGTTTGGTCTCATTCTCTTTGCATTTGCTTGAAAATGTTTCCGGTATCATTTGTGTAGCGTTCACACATTGCGTTCGCACCAAATAGCAACTCCAGAGATGTCACAAAAGACCCAGTTTATACAGGTCTAGAGGCGGGAGCCTGAAGAAAGGACACTTGGCCACTCATGGAAAGATGCTCCCCACCTCAAGGAATAATAACCAGAGGAATCAACCAATGGGGCATCGAGTTCTTGGTAGGTCACAAATTATCAACCTATGAATCTGGACCTTAATACTGTACCTGTGTAACTTTGTGATATCACTGTTTTTTATGACTGTACAGTGTATAAGTTGTTCACCTCTGGTTTTGAAAACCAGAGAGCTCTGATAGAAACTTGTTGTTTGTACCAACCGCGCAAGCATATGCATGCAATGCTTTACCTGTAATCTATTTTGCGAATAAAACTCTTGTGCTTTGGAACAGCAACAATCGCATCAGATAATCTTTATTTCATACGATACATACGTACGTAACAGTATAACAAAGTATAATAAAAGTATAACAAAATCTTTATAAATTACAAAATAGAAATTAGCAACTATATGGCTCATTTATGTTAAAATGTATATACACAATGAACATTGTGTGTATTGAGGATTCAGATGCATGCTCATTCTATGTTGAAAAGCAACTTTGTAGAGTTTACACATAAATCGTTACTTACATGGAATATTAACTATAATCTAGATACATAGTTTGTCATTTATAATGTCAAATATCTTACTGAAAACCAAGCAACATAACTGGGCAACAAGTATGACAGATCTTCCAAATACTTTTATCATTTACACCTGCAAAGTTAATATATCTTGTGTCCGGATGGCTTTGATTTTTTTGTTTCAATTCCAATCTAATTACATGAGGTTATGCATGGAAATAATGTGTCCTTAAAAAAACTCACATTCTTTTTCAAACATCAATCCTAATAAGAACCCAGAACCTACAAGCTTGTTTCTAAATGTAGACATTGAACAACCATTGAAATGCAATCTGCTATTTTTGAAAGCAAAAAATAGAAGGTACAAAATTAGCCTGTTGCAAGTAGTGAAGTGTTTAATTTCATGGACACCTGCAAGATGCGCGTTCGGTATTGCAGCAGGTGTGTTTGATATCCAAAATTAACTTGTTTTTAGCTTTGTCTGTTTATGTTTTAAGCTGATTCACTTGTATACTTGGCAAGGATAATTATTGTGTTAATGTAAATGTTCTTTTTACTATATTTTTCTTCAGTATTCATTTGTGCACTGTGTGGGACTATAGTATGATGGTCTTATTTACTTCATATTTACAGTGATGTTGATATTGTGTTAAATAATTTCAGTTTGTATAAATAAAGGGCACGATTGAAAGATCAACTACTTACAACAGATTGATATATAGTAATCTATTTTATTAGGGGAACTTATTTATTGCATAATATTTATATTTATAAAGATGATCTTATTTGCAAATTGACAGAGAGAATGAAAGGTTTGTGACAAATGTTATGATCTGCCTCTGTCACTATTTTGGACTCTGTTATGCTACTCTGCAGTACATGTGGAACACCAGAGGTGCTGCTGTTCTGTCTTTCCCACTATCAGTGGTTCACTAGCACAGCTAATCACCCACACCTGAGGGTCTCATATACAGGGCCATCTTAACAACATTGTGGGCCCCATTTAAACATTAAAAAAACATGCTGTACTACAGAGATTAATCCACATAAATGTTTTTTTTATTATAAGCAAATTTATTATAAACTATAATATATGTGTGTATATTCATATACACAGTATAAACACACACATATGTACATACCATACACACATATATAGAAAATATAACATAATTTACAATATCTTGCTAAGTGAAAAAGAAAATATCCAACAATGCCAAAATATTCACAATATCACAAATCAGTACAATTCTTACCTCTCTGCTGTATCCAGGGGAGGAGGTTTCAAAGAGCTACATATAGTCTCTTCACAGTACTTCACAATCGCTGTGGAGGGAACTGTTGAAGTGGGGATAAAAAAAAAGTCATAAATGTTCAACATATCCATAACACCACTCCACATGCCATCAAACCTAACTAAATGCCCCTTGCATACCCGTCAGATCTCTCCATATGCCCCTTATAACCACATCAGCTGTTTTGTCCCCCTTCATGTCTCCCTTATTTCACACTGTGCCTTCCATTATACTGCTATTTGACCCCTTCATCATGCTTCTGGTCTCCCAGTGTATCAGACACTGTGTCATTTATTAGTTTCCTATTTATCCTCCTTCACTTACCTTTCAATCACCTTCTTCTCTTCTTTTTTGTTTTTTTGTTTTCTTTCTTGCTTGTCCGTCGTGTCGTGGCTCCTCTCGGTGCGCTCCTTACTGACACTGTCAGGCACAATAAAGCTCGACATTCAGTGCGAGCGCAGCAAGGAGGAGAGGAACAGGGAGGGAGCTGGATTGTCATTGTATAAAGGTAAATTTTTTTGTTTTTTTCTAAATTACATCAGAGCCCTGCCTATGGGGCCCCCGGGCAGTTACCAAGTGTGCCCAATGGGAAAGACAGCCCTGATCATATATATCAAAACACAAAATAGTTTCCCTAGCACTCCACCAGTTTCAAAATAATCTAACACTCTTGGAATATATTAAAATGTTTATTTTAAAATATATGTACATAAAGACTTCTCTGGCCAGAGTAAAATAATGCACTTCATGCCTTGGTTGCTAAAATAGACCTGCATAAAGAGAGTCTATAGTACACATTGTCCTTATGGTTTGTTCCGTTAAACTCGTGTTATACAGATGGGATGTTGATGTCAATAAGTTCTAAGCCTGTGGCTTTATTTCCAATAGTAAATACTCTTGTGTAAATTTACAGTTTGGGACGTTAGGTCAAAGTCCATTGGGTCCTTTGCGATATCCATTCCGGTGCCTACAGCGAGAGCTCTGGCTGTGTGGTTCCGTTGGCGCATGCGCGTCCTTTCTTCCTTAGTCCGGCGGTGAACTTAGATGTAAACTTTTAGTTCCGCTCTAGTGCTAGAGAAAATCCTATCCTAGCCGTGTAGTGTCACTTGAGTCCTTCCTTACTCCGGATAGAAATCAAGTGGTGGTATAAATGATGTTTAAATCCAACGCATTTCCCCTCATAAACTGAGGCTTTTTCAGGGATAATTATAAATCTGATCATATATATACCTGCCTCTTCCAAATTTCCTGGCTGGTCATTAATGTTTCTGAGCCTGTTTATGTTTGTACCCTGGATCACTGCCTGCTTTCTCTGTTTCTGTGGCTATCCCTGCTTAGCCAGTTCTTGCTTCTTTGCACAGCATTAATCAATCACCTGTATCTCTCCTGGAGGTAATCTGACAATTGTATTACTCCTGCTAATGTGCTACACCTGAAAATCTGTTCATACTCTGACCAGGTCTGTGTTCATTGCATCACCTGGATGGTTGTTTTCTCTGCAATAAACAGTTCAATGTTTTCATCACATGTCTGGCTCCATGGCTATAATTGCAAGACCTAGCTTGTGGAACAGTTTCGTAACAGTAAAAATATAATATATGCCTGAGCAACGAGGAAAGCACTAGTCAGTATCAGCAGTGAACAAGCAGTTCACTAATGTTAGAGCTCATCATCATCACCCATTATTTGCATTTGCTCCTGACCACCTGCAATTAATACAGATTTCTTAGATACAAATAGTATGTGTCTGTGTAAAGGTCTGTATCTGGTCACAATTGTGAACATGCCCTTACTATACTTGGACTACAATAGTACACCCAGGTCCTGCCTCTCCAGGCACATACTGGTAATGCAGAATCATGGACATCTGCATGGATGCATATATGTATTTGCATAAAAGTTAGTGAATGGCAACAGATGTGGATATGCCAAGTTGTATATAAGATTATAACAAGTACATGGGTGAGTTAATCAGACAGACGAAATGGCAAAAAACTATTTAGATATGTCATAGAGAAACACGGCTTAAAAACCGTCAGTCATTCAGGTACAAAAGGCTTTGAGGAATATCAATGTTTTGTACAAGATTCCTGGCACAATGTGCACCTATCAGGACTGCATAAAACAGGTCATTGCCAAAATGCTATTTGAGTGAGCTGAGTCAGTGTAGCCCATTAAAGTAGAGAGTTGCATATTTCATAATAAATTATTTACCTTATTGTTTCTGGATGATTTAACTTTGTCATATACTCAGTAAAACACATATATGGTGTCCCTGTGGTTAGGTATATTAGATTAAGATTTTTAAGGTATATTTCTGAAGCATTAGCATTCTGTAGGATTTATCATTTTAAAAAAGCTTAAGAATAAAGAGGTAATGCAAGCAAGCAGGTACCGTTTTCAAATGCTGTTAAAACAACAAAAGGTTATTTATTTTGTTATATTTGGTCTGATCATTTAGGCATAAAATACCACTTGCAATAAATGGGACTAAAAACCACAGAATATAGGAAAGTTGCTCTCATTTTAGAACATGAAATAGGCAGCAGCTTATTTAAACAATGTTTAGCTCAGATGAGATATAGGGAACCAATGAAGAGTTCATCCAAGGTTATACAAGTCAGTTGGCAAAGTGCAATTCTTACTTTGACCCTTGTCCTCTAAAAATAAAACCTGTGTTGTCCATTCCTTTGGCAGACTCTGACCTTTTTTGTTGATTGTGCCATTGACTTAATTTCAGGTATCTCTCTTTTCAGAGTTTTTTTTTCAAATTTTATTATTTAAAGCTTAAGTCCAAATCAGACTACATTAAAGAGATATTGGAAATAGGATCTGTACAAAAATCTATTTCTTCAGCTTGTGATAATTTCTTATGTGTGCAGACAAAGACTCTGTATTGACTACACAGTGTTATTCAAATGCCCCTTACATTAATTCTGACTGCATTAGGAGGCACCATTTTCCTAAACTATATTTTAAGAGAACATTAAATTTAACAGGATAATGGAAGGTGATGAATGTAAGACTGTTTTCAACATCCAATAAGGTCATAATGAATACTTTGCCTTTTAGCATTTTAAATAACTCTGCAGTCTTTCAACATTTCATTAACAACATTTTCAGGGACTATTATCTAGACTACATTCTAATTTACTCTTGTCTCACACCAATCCCATATAGAGGCTGTCCTTCAACATCTTAGAGAGAATGGGTTAACTCTTAAAATAAGGGATGAATTTTCAAATGTGTCCACCAGAAGTGTTTGCTATTCATTACTGATGGAGACTTCCCCTCAGCTCCCGTGTTGAGCACCTATAACCTGATTTAGAGATAGGTCATATTTTGACCTGGTACAGAATCTAGAGCTGAGAAATGCAAACATTCTGCATCCATTCAGCACACTCATACTGGCCAATTCTATTTTTACCCTGCATTTTACATTTGGGCTGGGCAGCGCCTCTCTTACAACTCTGAATTAATGTTTTTTCCAGGTGTAAATTTTCTACCCAGTAACTGGATTTGCTCCTAACCCGAGTTTAGGCTTGTATTCTGATTTCAAATCTGTGCTGCCCATCCTGATACCTGTCACTTGTCTCTAATGCTGGCTATGTCAGCTACTGACTAGTGGAGCAAAATTGAGGCATCCATACCTGAGAACTATCACCTCCTTGTTGGAAGCAGACAGTCTGCTAGCTGTGAATTGTATAGTAGCATTGATAATTATATGTAAACTAATGGTTCTTATTTTAAGCCAAAACACAGTAAACTACTGGATTTGCAAAGGATTTTTGCAAGCCCAATTCAACTTGTGAGTTTGAAACTGTACTTTAATATCACCTAATGGAAAATTGTGTGTCTCACACATTGTTCTTATGTAGTACTTCTGTTGTTAATGAGTCATAAAGTTGCTAGGCTTTGGCTAGTTTTTACTAGAGATGGGCGGGCTCGATTCCCCGAGAACCGAACCCACCAGGACTTTGGCTATCCGAGTACCGAGCCGAGTAGGCTTGGCACTCTCCCGCCCGCTCGGAATCCAAATCGAGGCCGAACGTCATTGTGACGTTGTCGGATCTCGGGGCTCGGGTCTCGCGATACTTGAAGTTTATAAATACACTCCTCCACAGCAATCCATCGCTATTTGACAGAGGGTGAGAGCAGGGTGTAGTCACAGGCTGATTAGAGCAGGGACAGAGAATACAATATTCTGATTCCAATTGTGCTAACAAAAATTGCTAGAGAAGAGCGAAGTATAAAGGAGTTTTTTTTCCCAATATTTGGCACTCAAAGTGCTTTTTGGGTGTCCTCCATTATTTTGCCTAAAAATTTCTGGCTGTCAAAATTACTATCTGTCAGCAGATTAACCAAATAATTTTTAGCACTCCCTAGTGCTTTTGGGGTGTCCCCCATAATTGTGCATAAATATTTCTGGCTGTCCAAAGTATTATCTGTCAGCAGATTTAAAAAATTATTTTTATCACTCCCAAGTGCTTTTGGGGTGTCCAACATAATTGTGCATAAATATTTCTGGCTGTCAAAAGACATTTACTGCCACCAGTATCTACCAAATAATTTTTAGCACTCCCAAGTGCTTTTGGGGTGTCCCCCATAATTGTGCATAAATATTTCTGGCTGTCAAAAGTCATATTTGTCAGCAGTATCTACCAAATAATTTTTAGCACTCCCCAGTGCTTTTGGGGTGTCCCCCATTCTTTTGCATTAATATTTCTGGCTGTGAAAAGTCACATTTGTCAGCAGTATCTAAAACAATTTGTAGCACTACAAGTGCTTTGGGCTCAGAATGGATTCAAAGCAGTCCACATATGAGCAGAATGAGCAACCAGGTTCTGTCACCAGTCCTGATGTTAGTGCTCCCAGTACGTCATCTTGGCAAGGCGATGTCAAACTACACAGTGTTTCGAAATCAGTCTAAAAAACAAAATAAAACATTTTTTTCACTGAGTTGAAGCGAAAAAGGAGTGTTACTGAGCAAAAGTTAAGTGCCGATAAAAAAAAAAATTGCCAACATGCCATTCTCCACACGCAGTGGCAAAGAGAGAATGAGGCCTTCGCCTTTCTCTGTTAGTGGTAGATCCAAAAATGTTACCGAGCCTACAAGTGGTGCACAACTACTGTTAGGCATCAAAGCCGAGCTGCAAGATAACAGTAAGGCATTAGAGGATAATGTTTGCTCTGAATCAGAAATGACACCAATCCCTGTGGAGAGTCCATTCAACAGCGGGATGTCTAATCGTGAGCATTCTGTTAGAGTACCCATAAAGAGGGGACCTTTCATGCAAAGGATGGGGGAGGGCCTATCAGGGATTAAACTGTATTTTTCTTAATTTTCACTAATAATGTTTGGGTGTAATATACACCCAAAAACGAGTGCTCAATTGCTAAGAGTCATTGATGAAGAGGAAGACAAGCAGGCTTGTCTGTAGTATTTGCAGGCAAATTGTTCTGCATTATATAGGTAACACTCGAAGAGAAGAGCTCCATTGCTCCATTGCTAATTGTAATTGCTGAAATAGAAATAATAAGGCTCACAGTCTTGGTCTAAATCTGCAGTTACATTTTATTGTACCATAGCTCACTGCGAAACAGGAGAGGTGGCAGGGTTTAGTGATAATCCTCCTCAAACAATACTAATTCATCCCACCATCATAGAAGCCTGTGTAGTATGATGTAATTGCCGAAAGGGAATGACTAGTTGATTTTAGGGCAGAGCTGTCACGATTTTTGGGCAATTCTTTTACAGCAGAGCAAATATCAAAATGTTGTGCAGACTCATCTGCATCACCACTGGGTGTCTTGGGAAAGCAATTTTTTTTACAACAAGCAGTTGCCAGAGAAACTGAAGGAGAAGACGTCCAAACAAGATGTTGATAAGTCTGGGATCCTTGTAAAGAAAATTAAGTATTTCATCTACAATTAAAATATAATTAGCACATTTACTTTGTTTTATTTCACACTATAATTTTCTGTAGCACCTTTTTAAAATGTATTATTAAGGCAATCACTTGACTCAAGCTAACCGTGTCTGCACTTTCTTCACAGGTAACTACTTCGCTGGACTAAAGTATATTCCCCTCAAATGCTAGTCTTCTTGCAGCTGCTGCATTCTCCTACATGCTGTTGCAGAAACCAGAAATTGACCCTAAATGTTTATGGACACAAACAGCATGTCCTGCATGTTATTTTTAAAAAGTTCTGTAACACCAAGTTGATAGTGTGTGCAAAACAGGAAATGTGATGGAATTCAACCCCGCTGTAATGCTTGACCAATATTGGGGTCGTAATCAGAAATGACATATCCTCAGGAGAGTCCAAGCAGGATTAGCCATCTTTCAATGACATCGCTTAATTTTTGGAACAGTTTGTCAGCTGTATGCCTCTTACTGAAGCCGCTGATACACAGAGTAGCCTACTTCTGAAAAATGTGATGTACCTGGGTACATGCTGCTGCTGTCCATGCTGGGGAAGGCAAATGACCAACCCAGTGGGCTTTCACAGTCATATAATCTTTACTTTGCCTAGTTCCGCTTGTACACATATCTGTGGTTAAGTGTACAGTGGGTAGAATGCCATTTTGTCGCCCAATAATTAAATTTTTAGGAACTTTCCGGTACAGGAGAGAATTAGCTTTTCTAGTAAAATGGTATAGGATGATATTTGCTTACAGGGACAGAGCACCTAAATTAAATGTCTTAAAACAACTGTATTAATAGTGGACATTGGATGCAGATCTAACACTAGCATAGTACCCAGGGCGTCTGTGATCCGCTTTGCGACTGGGTGACAGGTTTCATTCTTGCTTTCTCTTGCAAAGGATTGTTTAACTGGCAATTGTTGGTTCATGGGATATTGATTATGAAGGTGTTGGGGGGGGGAAGATTGCACGTGCTGGGATGTACATGAGAGAAGGGAGGTAGATTATGCTGGACTGCTTGTTGTTATTTTTTTTAACCTAAGTTTCTGATTTTCCCAACAGTTTTCTAAGAACTCGCTGAAAAATGACGAAACACGGATGAGGATCCCAGATGGTTAAGGTCCCTACCTCTACTGAGTGTGGCTTTAAAAATGCTACAAATGGATAGACAACTCTTGCCAGGATTTGTGTAAAAATAATTCCACACTTAAAAGGTGGATTTTTGGTCTTATGCCCAGGCATGACAATGGCCTTTTTGTTATCACTGGCAAGAACTGCAGCAATTTTTCTTTTCAAGTGTATGAAAATCATATTGTGACATAGGAGGTGGTCAAAATTGAATAAAAAATGACTGGAAATTAGTGTTACTGAGGTTAACAGTAGCTACAAAATAATACCTAAATTATGTTATTTTAGCACCAATAAATGTAATTTTTTTAACAAATTGCAAAACAAAACCAAAACCAAAACACGCAAGGGCGGTTTTGCAAAACCAAAACCAAACCACAACGGTAATCCAGATCCAAAACCGAATACAAAACCAAAACAAGGGGGTCAGTGACCATCTCTAGTTTTTACAAGACTGTAGACAACCTTAACACACCGTTAGTGTTTAGAAATAAAATTGCCAAAGTATCGATTCATTAAGGGCCAAGATATGTGCGTCAGCTAAAAAAGTGCCGATATTATCTTTTCAAGTTTTGCTTTTAACTTTCAAGAAGAACAAATGTAGTGTGGATGGAACCAATGTTTTGAATACTTGCTGTGACATTATCTCATATATCATCAGCAGCTATTTATGTAGCGCTGCTAATTCTGCAGCGCTGTACAGAGAACTCACTCACATCAGTTCCTACCCAAATGGAGCTTACAGTCTAAATTCCCTAACATACACATACATAGACAGAGAGAGACTATATCCAGTTAACCTACTAGCATGTTTTTAGAGTGTGGGAGCAACTGGAGCACCCAGAGGAAACCCAAGTATCATGGGGAGAAGATACAAACTCCACACAGATAAGCCATGGGCGGAAACCAAACTCATGACCTCAGTGCTAACCACTAAACCACCATGCTGCCCATATTTGTACATATGTTCCTTAAGATCAGTAAACCACATAAATATTCACTTATTAATGCTACCATTCATAATTCACTTATGAATGCTGATAATGGTATTTTCTGTCTATCTATCTATCAATCTATCTATCTATCTATCTATCTATCTATCTATCTATCTATCTATCTATCTCACAAATGAAGAGGAAGTATTAACCCTCCTTTTATTCTCACACTTTACCACCTATCCACTTCACTCTATCCCCTTGCAACTGAATTGATTGCTATCTTATTTGCTCATCCCAGGCTTCACTAACATCTGTAATATCTCTCTATTTTTATAATCGATACTCATATAAACACCATAATATATATGGAAAAAGAAAAACAAAAGAAACTCTGGTGTAGTATGTAAAAATAGGACAAATAATTTATTAAATTAAAACATGATTAAAATTCCAATCTCATAAAAACTAGAGCTGCTCAGGCTCTGTTCCCCTAGAACCGAACACACCCGAACTTAGCAGATCCGAGTACCGAGCAGAGCTGAATTGATACTGTTGCGCACCCTCGGAATTGAAAACGAGGCAAAGCGTCATTGTTACATCGTCGGATCTTGCGAGATTTAGATTCTATAAGTACCGGCCACCACGGCAATCCAGCGCCATTTCACAGAGGGACACAGAAGCGGTAGCACGGTTTTTGGCAGTCTCTAGTGCAGTTGGGCAGCGTCATCTTCAAAGTCTCCAGTGACATTCAGGAGAGCTCCATTGCTTCATTGCTAATTGTCATTGCTAAAATAGAAATAAAAGGGATGGCAGTCTTCGTCTTCTAAATCTGCAAACTGCACAGTGTTATATAGGTATCACACAAACAGGAGAGCTCCATTGCTCCACTGCTAATTGTAATTGCTGAAATAACAATAATAGAGCTGGCAGGCTTGGTCTTCTAAATCTGCAGTCACATTGTACTGTGTTATATAGCTAACACACAAACAGGAGTGCTCCATTGCTAATTGTCATTGCTGAAATAACAATATTAGAGCTGTCAGGCTTGGTCTTCTAAATCTGCAGTCAAATTGTACGGTGTTATATAGGTAACACACAAAGAGGAGAGGTCCATTGCTCCATTGCTAATTGTCATTGCTGAAATAGAAATTATGGGCTGGCAGTCTTGGTCTAAATCTGCAGTCAAATTGTACTGTGTTATCAAAATGAATTCACAGCAGTACACAGAAGAACAGGAGCACCAAGAAACTGCTGGCATCAGTCATGATGATAGTAATCCCTCTATGTCATCTGCTAATGCCTAGGTTAAAGAGCATAGTGTTTTTAGGTCAGGGAAACAAAAATGTAAAAAAAACACCTTTTAACTTGGTCAAGAAAAAGAGACCTATAATCCAGTCAAAGTTATCTGCAGAAAAAAATAAGATTGCCAACATTTTATTCCTGGCAAGGAAAGAATGAGTCCTTCCCCTTTCTCTGAGTGCTTGTCCTGCAACTGTCACTGAGGCATCTTCTTGGGTCAGTCATAACCAAGCAAGTTATTTGGACTCAAAAGGTAGTGTCCAAATACGTTTACGTGTAAAAGCCGAGCTGGAAGAAAACAGTAAGGCATCGAGGAAAATGTATGTTCAGATTCAGAAATTACACAAATCCCTGAGGAGAGTATATCTACAAGTTCTATGTGTAATCCTGACCTTTCTGAAAGTGTACCCATAAAGAAGGCCCCTTTAGCATTTCTGCAGATGTGAGCATTAACAGCCCAAGTGTTGATGGTGATACACAAATTGAGGATGCCACTTTGGAATTGCAACAGGATGAGGGGGATATTTGTGTAGCAGACGAGGGCGCTAATGAGGATGTTGATGAAGGTGATGTTATTTGTGTAAGTCCTGCACCAGTGGAAGCTGTTCCTGCACTGATAAGGAGAAGGCCATTGTCATGCCTGGACATAAGACCAAAATATCCACCTCTAATGTGTGGAATTATTTTTACCCAAAACCTGACAACAATTGTCTAGCCATTTGTAGCATTTGTAAAGCCACAGTTAGTAGAGATAGGAACCTTAACCATCTAGGAACCTCATCCATGTTACACCATTCGAAGCGAATTCATGGCAAGCTGTTGGGAAAATCAGAAACTTATGCTAAAAAAATAACAACAAGCAGTCCAGTATCGGCTACCTCCCTTCTCTCATCTAGATCCTGACATCTGCAATCTAGACCCACAACAACGTCCTCATCAATATCATCAGTAGCAATCGGAGTTAGTCCTGCATCCAAGTTGGTAAGGCTAGATGACTCCTCCACTACCCTGGATTCCTCAGATGAATTCTTGAGTGTTAGTCCCACTGCTGCCACTGCTGAAGCTGCTGGAGGTGAATCTACATCCCAGAAGCAGATCAAGAAGAAGACGACTAGTAGTTTACAACAATTGACTGTTAAACAATCATTTGCAAGAGGTAGCAAGTATGAAAGTTGTCACCCAGTCACAAAGCAGATCACAGACACCATGGCGACTATGCTAGTATTAGATCTGCGTCCAATATCCACTATTAATGCAGCTGGTTTTAGACAGTTAGTTGAGGTCTTGTGTCCCCGTTACCAAATTCCATAACAACACCATTTTACTAGAAAAGCCATTCCTCACCTCTACCAGAAGGTTCGTAAAAATGTAATTATTTGGCTACAAAATGCCATTCTTCCCATTGTACACTATACCACAAATATGTGGACAAGCAGAACTGGGCAAACTAAAGATGATATGACTGGGGATTCATCTTCACCAGCAGGAACAGAAGCAGCATGTACCCAAATATGTCATATTTTTCAGAGGCAGGCTACTCTGTGTATCACCGACTTCACCAAGAGGCATACAGCTGACAATCTATTACAAAAACTAGGGGATGTCATTGAAACATGGCTTATCCCGCTTGGACTCTTGTCATTTCTGATAACGCCACCAATATTGTGAGAGCAATACAGCTGGGTGAATTTCATCACACTCCCTGTTTTGTTCACACAAAGCTCTGCTTGGTGGTGCAGAGCTTTTTAAAAAATGGCAAGGAAGTGCAGTAGATGCTGTCTGTGGCCCGTAAAATATCTGGACATTTCCGGCACTCACCAACAGCATGTAGGCGATTGCAGCAGCTACAAGACCAATTTAATTTGCCCTTCCACCAACTGAAGCAAGAGGTGGTAACAAGGTGAAATTCCACCCTGTATATGTTTCTGCGGATGGAGGAACAGCAAAAGCCATCCACGCTTACTCCACAAGCCATGACATTGGGAAAGGAGGGGGGATAAATTTTACTCAAGCACAGTGAAGAATACTTTCTGTGTTGTGCAAGGTGATGAAACCATCTGAAGTAGTCACCTATGAACTGAGACTGTGCTAGCTTGAGTCAAGTTATTCCCTTAATTAGACCTTTGGAAAAGTAGCTTGAGAAACTAAATTAGGTGATTAAACAAATCAATTACGCTAAGTATGTGTTGCGAGTATGTCTCTCGCAAATTATTGACCAATCTCTGAGCTCCTATGCCCCTCCAAGCTTCTCGAGAGAATAGCCTACACTCGCCTCACACACATTCTTACAGCAAACAACCTATTGGATCCTCTTCAGTCAGGCTTTCTCTCTCAACACTCCACTGAGACTGCGCTGACCAAGGTTGTCAATGATTTCATCACAGCAAAAAATAAAAAAACATTACTCTCTTCTAATTCTCCTTAATCTCTTGGCTTATCCACAAAAACACACCAAATCCATATCCATATTGAGTACATAGTCTATATCATTTAACAATTTCCGTTTTGTTTGATATTTATCTGGATTTTGAAAGATTACAAATGTGTTGATCTTGCCCTTTATGATACATGTTTGAAGAGGAGGTTTAGGGAGTGTCTGTAGATATGCCACTCTGAGAATCCAACCAATGAGAAACTTCTTTGAACATCAGAAAAAAGTACTTAAGCATCCACAGAAGCACTGCTGTCTTCAGTGCTTTTACAATTATCCCTGAGGAAGCCCCCAGCGGGGTGAAACGCGTAGGTACTGTTTTGACACTTACACAAACTTTGGACATTGTTTTTATTATCTACCATCTATTGTGAGGAACACCGCCGAATATTACCCCAGGCGCATGCGCGGTCTTTTCCCATCGCCTTAGCGGGTCCCGTTACACAACTTCCGGCTGTGAGCGGCTCCTACAGAGTTTTTGTTCACTTTACCTAAGGAGACTGCCCTAATCACCATCTTTTCAACAAGGACAAAAACGCCGACGCCAAATTAGGCGCATGCGCGGACCTACTGAACTGCTCCAGCGAATCCACAGGAACAGTTAACGCCAGTGGGAGATCTCTACATCTAGAAATCAGTTCTCATCGCCAGCAGCAGGACTATCCGACCTGGGGAGGAAGGTAAGTGCACTACCCACCCTTCCCAGACAACAGTAATTACTGCTGCTTTCTTTTGTTGTTTTTAAATTTACAGGAATCCAGTGGATAGTGTTTTTGTACCTGATGTCTTAGACATATGGACATCAGTCCTACTACTCTAGCCCCCATTGGTTCAATTATACACTCTCTATGAGTAGTGTTTTGACAAGCATTTTGTTTGCAACTATTGTTTCTTATGTTTACATATATTCCTATTATGCCTGTTTTGCTGCCTTAATACAGATATATTCTACTATATTTTGTATCTCCTAGTTACACTTCTTTTTCATTCTATATTGCGCTGGGGAATTATGTATAATTTGCTGTGTCTAATCTAGGAGTAAAGACCAACTCCTATCTCTTTGTTCCCCTGGCTGCCCCATTTCAACCTCACGTGGGAAGCGCAGATCCCCCATTTGTTTTTTATTAATCTCTTGGCTGCCTTTGACACTGTTGACCACTCTCTCCTCATACAAACTCTACAATCCCTAAGTCTTGAAGGCACTGTCCTATCTTGGTTCTCGTCCTACCTATCTAATTGCTCTTTCAGTGTTAATTTCTCTTGATCCACCTCTGCTCTGCTTCCTTTATCAGTTGGAGTACCACAAGGCTCAGTCCTAGGTCCTCTGCTATTCTCTATCTACACCACTTCTCATGGAAAACTAATAAGCTCCTTTAGATTTCAGTATCATCTCTATGCGGATGATACACAAATCTATCTATCCTCTCCTGATCTTTCACCATCTGTGTTGTCTTGCGTTACTGACTGTCTTTCTGCCTTTTCATCTTGGATGTCTTCTCGCCAACTCAAACTCAATCTTTCAAAAACTGAATTAATAATATTTCCACCCAAAAACAGAAGCTTCCTGCCTGACATTTCCATTTCTGTTGAACATGACGATAAATCCCACACCGCAAGCTCGCTGCCTAGGTGTAATCCTTGTCTCACAGCTATCATTTATTTCCCACATCAACAATATCTATATCATGTTACATACATCTAAAGAACATTTCCAGAATATGCACATATCTCACACAAGATACCTCAAAAACCTTAATTCATGCACTCATCATCTCCCACATCGATCATTGCAATTCCCTCCTTACTGGTCTTCCCAAAGTCAGACTTTAAGACCTACAATCTATTTTGAATGCAGCGGCTAGATTGATTTTCCTTGAAACCGTTCTTCCACTGTTGAGCCACTCTGTCAGTCTCTACATTGGTTGCCTGTATTTCAACGAATCCAATAAAAAATTCTTCTACTAACTTACAAGGCTGTCAACAAAATTGCACCGACATACATTTCCTCACTTGTCTCAAAATATCTCCCTAATCGACACCTACGTTCTGAACAAGATCTGCATCTCTCTTCCACTCTCATCACATCCTCCCATTCTCGGTTACAGTACTTTCAGGCTGCACCCACTTTGTGGAATTCCCTCCCTCGCACAGTAAGACTTTCCTCTAGTCTTCAAACCTTCAAGCATTTTTTGAAACCCCACCTCTTCAGACAAGCTTATGATATTCCTCAACCACCAACTTAGTCTCCCTAGATTACCCTATTATCACCCTCTACACAGCTAACAGAAGACAACAACCCTCTGACCAACATTGCTACACACACAGCCCACTCAATACTTTTACCTTTGCATTCTAGCTGGTCCAGGGTGCAATACGATGTAGCACATGCCCTTGTGTTTCAAACTCCCATTGTCCTAAAGATTGTAAGCTTGCGAGCAGGGTTCTCTTACCTCTCTGTCTGTATGTATTACTCAGTATTGTTTTATTAATGTTTGTTCCCAATTGTAAAGCATTACGGAATTTGCTGGCGCTATATAAATAAATGTTGATGATGTTGATGATAATGACTTGTAGATCAAGTACTTTATTTGCTTTGCCAGGATCCAAAATCTTGAAATCAGATCACTACATTTTGGTGACTGTGCTTGATCCTAGTTTAAGAGCTATGTCTTCTCTTTGTTTCCAACTGACACAGATCTGAAGAGATTCAAGGAGCTCCTGGTGAGCAAGATGACAGCTCAAGTGTTATGTGACAGGATGGCATCTCCTCGTTCATTTTCTCAGTTAAATGCTGCTAGAAAAAAACTTAGCTTTCCCAAGAGCCCCAGGGATGATGCAGATGACTCAGCACAACATCTGACATCTGGTCTGGTCTAAAAGAATTGACCAAAAAACGTGACACCTCTGCTCTAACTCCACCTGATCCTACTATCAGCATCCAAAAGGATGATGGAGGATTATTTTAACAACAGAATAGAAATAGACACATCATACTGGGAGGAAAAAAAGGGAATTTGGAGACCCATGTACCAACTCGCTTTGCACTGCCTAAGCTGTCCATCCTTCAGTGGAAACTCGAAAAGAGTTTACAGCACAGACGGGAATCTTGTCAGCGATTGGCATAGGAGGCTACTTCCTCAAAATGTAGAAAAGATGATGTTCATAAAAAATGAACTACAATTTCCATGAGGAAGGTCTTTCCCGCCAATTACATCAAAATACTGAGACCTCTGTAATGGTGCATTCCTGCGTTGATGAATTAATAATGTGTGAGGATGATGCACACACTGATGAGGGTGAGGATGAGGCTGAGGATGATGACAGCAACATCTTGCCACAATAGAGTTCATTTAAAGCACTGTTACCATAGGTGCCTTAAGCCCATTGTTACCTTGTTTTGTGGGGGCCCAAACAAACCAAGCACTTCAGCCACAAGGAGTGGCACTTTTGTGGCTGAAGTGCTTGGTTTGTTAAAGTGTGCATGTCCTTTTTAAGTTTCAACATAAGGGTGGGTGGGAGGTCCCAAGGACAACTCCATCTTGCACCACTTTTTCTTTCAGCTACTGTTGTGTACCAATGTTACCTACATGTGCTATATACTGTTGTGTGCTTTTCAAAAATCTTAGACACCCATCGATGATGCAGATGATTCAGCACAACATTTTGACGTCTGGTCTTGTCTACTGTAAAAGAATTGACCAAAATTAGTGACACCTCTGCTGTATTTCCACCTGATCCTACTATCAATTATCAACATCCAAAGAATGGTGGAGGATTATTTAAAACATTTTTGAATGGTATAAAGACAACAGGTTTTTTTTAACAAAGAACGTTGCTTGCAGAAGTAATTTAGTGCATTGTCTGAAACATGATCCGATATACTCATGTCAGAGAGATCACAGCCAACTTTTGGACACCTGGCGGATTTAACCTATAGAAGTTTGTTTTCAATCATCCTTTCAATTGCTTCTCTCTCGTATATATGACCACATACTTTTTTTTCCACTGGGTTCACCATCTCCAACCCCCCGGGGCACCCTGGATTGGTCTTGGTCTGATAAATGCACGCATTCCGGAGGGGTTCAGCGCTCATCGCCATGTATTAGCTGTAGAATTACCCCAGTTATCCAACCATAACTGATTTCATGAGCCATTCTCAGTTTCACTGTACTGGCCATGTGCTCAGGGTGATGGCCGATCTCCTCATCTTCATCTTCCAAAGCTTAGTCTGCAGAGGCCGGTGACACACCCATTTATTTTCTGAGTCCTCTAATCTGTTCTTTAAACTGAACATATTTATCGTCCTGCCTCCTGTATTATTCTTCCGAAGCGCAATGTATCTCTCGTGTACAAACTCTCTTAAATCTGGGATCTCATCCGCTGGGTCACATTTTAAATTAAGTACAGTCTTCTCAAATACGTCTATATATGGGTTTAAATCTCTGTTCAATGCACCATATTCCAACATGACAGATTCCATGCTGCCCACATGTTTCGTGTCTCAGTCCGTCTGAAGCAGATTCAGTGATAACCCAATGTATTCCTACATCTCTGGCTTCATTCTTTCACTCTTTCAACTTCATGCTACATTTCTTGTGAAACCATCACTGGCTTCAATCCTTAGGTATCTTTAAAAAAAAATCACTGGGCTGTTGCGGAGGGCACACAAGCAGCCATAAATTCTACTGTATCTTGTAACCTTCTAAATCCATCCCTTGTCACTTGTCCTCATTTCTACCACTATTTTCTAAAGAGGAGACAGAAGTGGTGTACAACAGATGGTCTAGTGTTTGAAAAAACAGAATTGAGAACCCTTCCTCATAGATCTTTCATTGAAAAACACTGTTTACTATGTGATCCACTGCTCAAGACAGAACTACGGAAAATGTGGTATTAAAAAATACATTTCACCTTATTGCCACTCAGCGAGAATAACTTTTCAGTATATTGCTGACTAGAGTTCTACAAATTTGAGGTTCAGATTCCTCCCCATCTATCACCTCCCAGAAGGAAATGGGAAGATATTTCTCGAAGATTCCATTCGACAACATAGTAAGGAAACAGCCCCGGTGTATGTACTTAATGATCTTCTGGTGGCAAGAGACAGAGGCAATAGTTTGAATCCTCCTTGACCTCTCTGTAAAATTTGATTCTGTGGACCATGGTAATCTATTTTAGTGCCTGAACAGTCTCTGTGGACTAGATAGCACAGTCCTTAGTTGATTCAATTATTTTCTCACTGGCAGGTCACAGAGAGTGTCTTCAGGGGTGCACAAGTGCGCCAGTCGTTTTGTCATGTGGTTCATAGGGCAAAAATCGCATTTCCTTCTTCTTTCATGTAATTATAGCTTTATTTTATTTTGCTGAATAGTATTTTACAAAACCTCAGTATCAAACATTTTAGATCATTGTAATAAAACTTTTCTTTTTTTAAATAAATAGAAAAATAGTGCAACAAAGCAATCTTCCTTTTTTATTTTCTCTTGCTGGATACTACATGATTTATTATCAGCACTGCCTGGATTAGAGATAAACTATATGAATTTAATAAAATCAAAATAAGAGACAAACATATATATTCTGAATAAATAGGACTAACTTGGAGTCATCAGTAGGCTTAAGTGTCAAAGTGTCCAAGCTCTGATTGCAGAGTCTTGGTGCTATCCCTGTTTGTCAGTTGACACCTAAACATCAGGTGTCAGCCATGATCAAATCTTCATTTTTCTTCAACTGAGGACCATAGCCAGGATCAAGAATGTGATTTCCCCGGAGGATCTTCCTATACTTATACATGTATTTGTGTCCTCATTCCTGGACAACTTTAATGCACTGTACTTGGGTTTCCCAGAAATCAAATTGTGCTGCCTGTAGCTGGTACAGAATGCAGCAGCCAGGTATTAACACACCAACTCAATACTGGCACATGACTCCTGTTCTCCATTCACATCACTGGCTGTCTGTAAGATGACAAATCTGTTTCAAGAGTTTCTTACTGACATCAAAGCTTTACATAAATCAGGGTCCTATATGCTCGAAGCAGCTTCTGATTCCTTATATACCCACACTCTCCATCCACAAGTGGGGAGCTAATATCAACAATACCTATCATCTCCTCTATATTATTTGGGGACCGAGCAATTAGCTTTGTGGTGTCTACTCTTTGGAACTCGCTGCCTTGCACAATCTGAGAGGCCTCCTATATAGAAAACTATGAAAACTGCTTCAAGTCATACTAAATTACTCAACCATTGAAGTAATTCCTATGACTTGTCTTAATAACCAATGCTCAACTCTGATTTATTTATTTTGTTAATCTTTGATTTTTATTTTTTGTATCATGGTTTATTTTGCAAATGTACGGTGTTTTTGAGTCCTTTTTAGGATAATATTACTATATTATTATACTTATTATTATCTGCTTTTAGAAAATGATAAAGGGTTTTTAAGAGATTAGATATAAAAAGCTTTGGTTTGTATAATGGTATTACCTAAGTAAAGTGCAGTTAGGATAGGTTCAGCACTCTATATATTAAATATAAATAAGAATCAGCTTTGAGTTACAGAAGAAAAATACAACTAAATTAATAGTGACTGTCTTTGAGTTGGTATTATATTTTCACATAAAACAGATGCAATTCATTCACGTAAAACACCCTTTTTTCCATTATGCTCACTGTTTGTAATACAATAGTGTTATCTTGTCTATTTGTTAAGTAAATGATAAAAGCATGTCACCTTTACTAGGTTCCTATCATCTTCTCAGTTCCAAAGAAAAATATTTCTTCCCAATCACCGAGAATTACTCTTCTGGCTAGCTGGCCTCTTCCCTGATTCCAAGAGACACACATTTATCAGACAAAATTGGTTTTGCGGAGCATGGTATGTAAGATCCAGTTCAGTTTGATATTCTTGCCATTGCTGGCAGCTGGCCCCACTCAAATAGACGCACACTGCTGTATAAATGAATTGTATTTGTTCTAAATTGGCCTGCAAAATGCCGTAAGAGGGTTCTTGCATTGATTTGCTGAGACAGAGCACCACAGATGTTCACATTCTAAGCTTTGACTTCTGTCATGTGTATTGCTCTAAAAGAATACAATGTGGGTTCTATAATGTGAGGTGTCTCGGATATGCAGCTGTAAAAGTATAAAGCAGTCTGCCTTAAACTGAAATGAATTGAGGGCATAGCTTCATCTCCATTTTCTACATTTCACTAGATTCCAATTTCTGAGTAGCTTTCCCTATGCCCATTTTCCCAAGGAAAATAAAAGGATATATGTGACTTTATTGGTTTGCAGGTTCTTGTTGCATACAGCTAAATCAGAATTCTATATTTTGTTCATTTTAATCAGATGTTATATTTGAATTATCAGGATATTAATGTATGTTGCATGTTCCGGAGCAGGGAACAGAAAGCACGTTGGGCCACCAACATTCATATTGAAAATTCAAAATATTAGCAACAATGTTAAATTGATAGAGAACTATGAGAGTTAACTTACTGTTTTTAAATATTTAAATGAGCTAAACGTAATAGCAGATAGTTGGAGGTTTAAAACTTACAACAGACAGTGTTTTCCATTCTATATTCCTACATGTTTGATCACTTGACAAAAGTGTAGTACTTAAGCACAGCATGAATAGAGCAGATTGTCCATTATATAGCTCCTTTGTGATTGAACTTAAGTGTAGCTACACAATAAACAATGTCTGTGCACCCTACTTGTGAACAACTCCAGTGACATTTCTGCCATACATGTCATGCTGTCTAATTGTCATGAGAAAGAAAGAAAGAAAAAAGGAATACAGCGCTCTGCAAGCTCTATGTGTAAATTTATAAAAAACATGTCTCAAATGGCAAAAGAAATAAACTGCAAGCATACATGAGCAACTACAACAGTATATTTATTAGGCCCCTACGACATGAAATGCACTAATACTGATTTAGTCAGTTATGTTATAGTATCAGAAACCAAAATTGTAACTACTGATTGGTTGATGCGGTAAAATAGGTGACAAAAGATAACTTACTACATCAGCATAACTTAGTAAGAAAAGGCAAGACCCGAGTCCAATTGGTGAGTAAAGCTACTCGAAAGTCAGTGCTCCCAAATCCTAGTGAAGTTCTGTACTTTACTATTTTTTGCATTTTTCTATCTTCCAAGGGGGAGATTCAATTAGCCGTGAGGTGTCTTCGGAAAGTCCACATAGAGGTGCGAGGGAAAATGAGCAGAGATTTCTACCGTAATTGCTGGCAATGTGCGCAGCGCTACATCCACACACCACATCACCGGCAATCGAATCTCCCCCCAAATGTTTGAAATTCTCATGACAATTAGACTATTTGATATCTTCCCAAAGAACAAATAGGAGACACCTCAGGAGCAGAATGGAGTGTTAATAAGGCAAAAAAATATATAAAAATAATTTTTCCTTAATGTCTATATAAACCTATAACCAATAGGCTCAGGCTGCTGCATTCAGGAATTGCCCACATATCCCTAAAAAAAGTAATCACAAAAAAGATAAAGGAATACAGCACTATGCAAGCTCTATGTGTAAATACATAAAAAAAACATGTCTCAAACGGCAGAAGATAGAACTTTATTAATTAAGCCCCCTGTCACTCACCGGACTGTGAGTGCTACTTCTAAGGTAGCTAGGAACCGTGTCCGTCCATTATAATGAGGTACTGCGCATGTGCAGTCCCTTTTAACCTTCAGTTCTGTTCCTTTAACTTAATTGGCTGATCAGGCAACACTCCCTATATTAAGCACCTGTGGTCAATACCACGTTGCCTGATCTTGGAGTCTCATTCCTCATGAGTCTCTGAAGGTGTTCCAGTGCCTGCGTGTGTGTTAAGCTGATGCTGATTCCTGTTTGCCGTTTGTGGTTTCCAGACCACTTCTACTCCTCGTGTTCCTAGTGTCTTCAGCAGCTGATTCATATCCGCTGCCTCCGTATATCTACAGTTACAGATTACTGCAAACTCTCCTGTGTTTCATCGTGACTCCAGCAGCTGATTCCTATCCGCTGCCTCCGTGTATCTACAGTTACAGATTACTGCAAACTCTCCTGTGTTTCATCGTGACTCCAGCAGCTGATTCCTACCCGCTGCCTCCGTGTGTCTAACAAGTTACAGATCTCTCCTACTCTCCTGTGTTACATCGCTACTGTTCCAGCTGATTCCTGTTAGCTACTTCAGCGTGTCTACAGAGTCCTGCTAGTCTCAGCGCTCCAGTCTGCATTCTACCTGCCGTCAGCTGACCCGCTGCCTACTGCTTCTACAGTGTGTCCATTTGTGTCAACTTGCCTGTTAGCATCGAGTCTACGCTCCTCGGCTTCCAGCTCTGCTACATCGCTTCAGCTCTCCCGTGGTCTCCTGCTGTTCAATTCGATATACTACTGCTTCCTGAGTATTTGTCATCCTTGCTGGCCTACCTACAGTGCGCTGCACCTACCTGCCGCTTCCATTCTGCAAGGACTTCTCATCTCGTCAGTTCCCTGCCGCTCAGGTATCCCTGCAGCTATCTCTAACAGCCTGCTCATCTGAACCACGGTATGCATACTTCTCATTGACTGTGCTGGTGTATTGCATATCCATCTGGACTGAGTTGTTCTCCTCCGGAGTTTCCATCCTCTGAGACTATTGCTATTATTGACTGTGTTTCCTTTTGCTGGACTATTCTAGTGACTTTGTTTATCTGTGCAGTGCTGTTCATTCATTATTATTATTGTGTGCAGTTCAACGTGGGATCAAGTTCAGTGTACACGTGTAGACTCTGCATTGCATTTATCTCCTCGTGTCCTTCCTCACATATATATTCAGTGGTACAACTTGCTAGAGGCAAACCACTGATTCCTGTTTCCCTGTGTCACCAGTTGCATATATCCTCTCACATAAGCAGTGGTACAACTTGCTACACGCAGACCACTGACTTCCCCATTACCTTCACCTGGATTCCATTCCTTCACTACAGACAGCGGTACAACTTGCTATACGCAGACCGCTGACTTCCACCTCCTTATTACTCCTGGACATTCTGTCTCACTATAGCAGTGGTACAACTTGCCGTGCGCAGACCACTGACTACCCTCACGTGTCCTTGTCCATCCAGATCCTCGTGTTCAGTTACCTATTGTTTACCAGTGCTGCTAGTCATAGACTTTCTGAGCATTCTCTAACCATCTGCTGTTTCCAGTTCCATTATCACCCTGCCATCAGAGTATCATATACCAACTCTACTGCTCTGATAAGACCATCAGCGGGTGATACTGGGTAAAGACTCCTAGTGCCCGTGACACCCCCCCAATCAGCTACATATACAATAAAACATAAAACCTACATAAATAAATATGTAATTCCTATAGACATAGATTGCTTTTAAAATCACCATATGTAAAACGGCATATAAATTAGGATACCCCCTGCAGATAAGACATGCAAAAGCTCAAAGGCAAAAACTTTTGGATTTTTCAGCCTGTATTAGGCACAAAAAGAGTTCGATTTTCAATCAAAAGATGTTGATCATTAGAAAAAACAATATCCACATTTAATAGTCTCTCAATCCAGTAGAGATATCCAAATACTTTTACCGAGGTCCTAGGAACTGCTACACAAGTGTACCCGATCAACTGAGCCAGCAAATAAAGATGTAATTTTCAGGTCACTCATAAATAGTATAGAAACTTGGTCTCGACATATAATAATATCAATCTCAACATATAATACTCTCGCAGTTCAACAGAAATAATCCAACAATCTTACCCGATTCCCGGGAAATGCAATATAGATCACCTGATTCAATGGGTTTGAAACATAAGGCATGTATACGGTGCCCCCTACACAGTTATTAAGCTTTCATTCCAGCCTCCCAGATTCTGTTTAGAGAGAATCACACTGGAAATCTTGAAAGATCTTGTTACGATGTGGAAGAATGTACCTGAGGGCTTCAGAGGCATATCTTCAGAAATGGGGTATCCCAGACACAAAAAAGCTCAGTTTCTGCTGCTACTGATGCTTTGCGTTAAAACGTGAACTTTTTCAAAGCATAGCAGGAAACACTCAGATATAACCTTAAATATCCTTAACATCAATAAGAGGCAACCCCTCTATTTCCTTGTCAGCCAATGAATGTCTCTTGTATCTTTCATCTCATCAGATGTTTCTCTTTACATTCCTAATTAGTAAGCCGTCATTACTCCCAACGTAAAACAAAATGCAATCAAGAATACCCACAGAAACAAATAAATGAATAAATAAATAACCAAAGGTGAAAAATAAAAACATAACCAACATTATACTGTAAAATAAAATAAAATAGAATAAACAAAATCACAGCAAATTTGATCCCCATTGGGGACTAATAATTAGTGTGCCATTGTATACTTGCAGCTCCCTATAAATCTCTAAATACCCAGGGAGGGGGAAAAAAAATCTATATTACCATATTTCTATTACCATTACAAATTACTTTGAAAATCTATTAAATAAAATTCCTTTCTAACCACTCTCCCAAAGAAATTTAATTCATAGAAATATTATTAAAAAGGTTCATCTTTGGATTTGAACTCCAGTCTCCCACATTCAGCATAATTTAAAGAAGTGTCATTATCTCACTGCACTACCAAGTAACTCTATATAAGATGTTAACAAATCCATCCAAATATCTTAAAAGATTCTAAAGGAACAGAAAATAGTCAGGCATTTTTATGAACCATATATTTAGTTTTCATGATAAAATTCAAGTTTTTCAATAAGCCCTTCTGGGTATAAAGGTTGAAGTTTAAAAATCCATAGGGACTCCTTTTGACAAAGTTTCATAAAATGATCACACCCCCCCTCAGGGATGTCTTTATACATTCTATCCCTGCATTTTCAAACCTTTTGGGTCTCCCCCATGTATAAGTGAGAAATGTCTTGTTACACCATGGGTCTGCACCCTCCTGATAATATTTCTCATATGCTTCCTAAAACGCTCTTTCAAAGATCTCGTTGTTCTGCCCATATATTGGAGTGAGCAAGAACATTCCGGAACATCTTTTGACTGAAAATTGATCTCTTTTTGTGCCTGATACAGGCTGAAATATCCACTAGTTTTTTGCCTTTTAGCTTTTACATGTCTTATATGCAGGGGGTATCCTAATTCATATTACTCTGTGCCGCTTTACTTATGGTGATTTTATAAAAGCAATCTATGTCTATAGGAATTACATATTTATTTATGTTGGTTTTATATTTTATTGTATATGTAGCTGATTGAAGGGCTTAATTAATAAAGTTAATTTCTTCTGCCATTTAAGACATGTTTTTTATATATATTTACACATAAAGCTTGCAGAGTGCTGTATTCCTTTTTCTTTTGTGTGATTTACCTTTTTTAGGGATGTGTGGGCAATACCTGAATGCAACAGCCTGAGCCTATTGGTTATAGGTATATATTAGAGATGGGCGGGTCCGGTTCCCCGTGAGCCGAACCCACCCGAACTTTGGGTATCCGAGTATCGAGCTGAGTAGCTCGGTACTCTCCCGCCCGCTCCGAATCCAAATCGAGGCCGAACGTCATCGTGACGTCGTCGGAACTCGTGGCTCGGTTCTTGCGATACTTCAAGATTATAAATACACGCCTCCACAGCAATCCATCGCCATTTGACAGAGGGAGAGAGCAGGGTGTAGTCACAGGCTGATTAGAGCAGGGACAGAGAATACAATATTCTTATTCCAATCGCTGTAACAAAAATCGCTAGAGAAGAGAGGAGGATAGAGGTTTATTTTATTTTTGTAATATTTGGCACTCCCCAGTGCTTTTGGGGTGTCCCCCATAATTGTGCATAAATATTTCTGGCTGTCAAAATTACTATCTGCCAGCAATATCTACCAACTAATTTTTAGCACTCCCCAGTGCTTTTGTGGTGTCCCCCATAATTGTGCATAAATATTTCTGGCTGTCAAAAATCATATCTGTCAGCAGTATCTACCAACTAATTTTTAGCACTCGCCAGTGCTTTTGGGCTGTCCCCCATAATTGTGCATAAATATTTCTGGCTGTCAAAAGTCATATCTGTCAACAGTATCTACCAAATCATTTTTAGCACTTGCCAGTGCTTTTGGGCTGTCCCCCATAATTGTGCATAAATATTTCTGGCTGTCAAAAGTCATATCTGTCAACAGTATCTACCAAATAATTTTTAGCACTCCCCAGTGCTTTTGGGGTGTCCCCCATAATTGTGCATAAATATTTCTGGCTGTCAAAATTACTATCTGTCAGCAGTATCTACCAAATAATTTTTAGCACTCTTCAGTGCTTTTGTGGTGTCCCCCATAATTGTGCATAAATATTTCTGGCTGTCAAAAGTCATATCTGTCAGCAGTATCTACCAAATAATTTTTAGCACTCCCCAGTGCTTTTGGGGTGTCCCCCATAATTGTGCATAAATATTTCTGGCTGTCAAAAGTCATATTTGTCTGCAGTATCTAAAACAATTTGTAGCACTACAAGTGCTTTGGGCTCAGAATGGATTCAAAGCAGTCCACATATGAGCAGAATGAGCAACCAGGTTCTGTCACCAGTCCTGATGTTAGTGCTCCCAGTACGTCATCTTGGCAAGGCGATGTCAAACTACACAGTGTTTCGAAATCAGTCCAAAAAACAAAATAAAACATTTTTTTTACTGTGTTGAAGCGAAAAAGGAGTGTTACTGAGCAAAAGTTAAGTGCCGATAAAAAAAAAATTGCCAACATGCCATTCTACACACGCAGTGGCAAAGAGAGAAATAGGCCTTCAACTTTGGCTATTAGTGGCAGATCCAAAAAAGTTACCGAGCCTACAATTGGTGCACAACGACTGTTACGCGTCAAAGCCGAATTGCAAGATAACAGTAAGGCATTAGAGGATAATGTTTGCTCTGATTCACAAATGACCCCAATCCCTGTGGAGAGTCCATCCAACAGTGGGATGTCTTATCGTGAGCATTCTGCTGATGTGTGCCTTAATAGCCCGAGTGTAGCCGGTGATACACAAATTGAGGATGCCACTTTTGAATTAGAAGAGAATGAGGGGGAGATTTGTGTAGGCGACGAGGGCGCTAATGAGGATGAGGTTGTTTGTGTAAGTCCTGCACCAGTGGCAGCAGTTCTGGCATCTGACAAGAAAAAGGCCATTGTCATGCCTGGGCATAAAACAGAAAAATCTACTTCTTATGTGTGGAATTATTTCTACCCAAATCCAGACAACAATTGTATAGCTATTTGTAGTGTATGTCAAGCCACAGTCAGTCGAGGGAGGGACCTTAACCACCTTAGAACCTCGTCTATGTTACGCCATTTAACGAGAGTTCATGGCAAAGTGTTGGGGAAAGCGGAAAGTTCTTTCCAAAAAATTACAAGCACTCCATCATCAGCTAAGACCCTCCGCTCACCGACATCCCGACGGCTACAAAATACACCCACCACACCATCCTCATCAGTATCCTCAGTAGCGCTCGAAGTTAGCCCGGCATCCCACTTAAGGCTGGATGACTCCTGCACTATTATTGATTCCTCTGAAGAAAGTGTTAGTCCCATTGATGCTGCTGTTGCTGCTGGGGGTGAATTGTCATACCAGAGGCAGGTCAAGAAAATGAGCAGTTCTACATTTCAGCAATTAACTGTGAAACAATCATTTGCGAGGGCAAGCAAATATGACAGCAGTCACCCAGTCGCCAAGCGAATCACAGACGCCATGGCTGCAATGTTAGTAATAGATCTGCATCCAATCTCCACAATAAACGCAGCTGGTTTTTCACAGTTAATTGAGGTTTTGTGTCTGTGTTACAGAATTCCATTGCGACACCATTTCTCCCGTAAAGCAATTCCACAACCATACCAAAAAGTGTGTAAAAATGTAGAGATTGTGCTGAAAAATGCGATTCTGCCCACTGTCCACTTAACCACAGATATGTGGACAAGTGGAAGTGGCCAAACCAAAGACTATATGACTGTGACAGCCCACTTGGTTGGTCATTCACCTTCACCAGCAGGAACAGCAGCAGCATGTACACCACTACGTAACATTTGTCACAGGCAGGCCACTCTTTGTATCACCGGCTTCACTAACAGGCATACAGCTGACAATTTGTTACGCAAACTGAGAGGTGTGATTGATGCATGGCTTATACAACTTGTACTCTCCCCAGGGTATGTCATTTCTGATAATGCCAACAATATAGTGCTAGCATTACAGCTGGGTGATTTCCAACACATTCCCTGTTTTGCTCACACCATCAACTTGGTGGTGCAGAGCTTCCTACAAAATAACCGTGAGGTGCAGGAGATGCTTTCGGTGCACGTAAAATTTCAGGCCATTTCAGACATTCAGCCACAGCATGTAGGAGATTACAGCAGCTCCAAGACCAGTTTAACTTGCCCTGCCACCAACTTAAGCAAGAGGTGGTAACTAGGTGGAATTCCACCCTGTACATGCTTCAGAGGATGGAGGAACAGCGCAAAGCCATCCAAGCATATTGCACAAGCCATGACATTGGAAAAGGAGGGGGGATGTATTTCACTCTTGCACAGTAGGGAATCCTTTCAGTGCTGTGCAAGGTGCTGAAACCATTTGAAGTTGTGACGTGTGAGGTGAGTGCAGACTCTGCTAGTTTGAGCCAAGCAATTCAGCAATGTATGTTGGCCTTGTCGATCAAGTACTTCATTCGCTTCACAATGATCCTCGAGTTATTAAGATCTTGAACTCGGATCAGTACGTTTTGGCCACTGTGCTTGATCCAAGGTTTAAAACCTACATTGAGTCTTTACTTGTAAATGAGCGAGATGTGAACTTTTGCAAGGAGCTATTGCTCAGCAAGTTGGCCGCTGAACTGGGCCTCGGCTTGATGACGTGTCCTCCTTCACTTTGTCACGGTTACATACAGGAGTACAGCTAGGAGCCACGAATATGGTGAAAACACTCTGTCTATTACAGAAAAGTATAAACAACATGTAATCAAGAGTAGTAGTAAATACCAGGTGCAAGCTGATGCAGGAAGCAATATGAATGTTCAGAAACCAGCAGGTACACAGCTAATGCAGGAAAGCAGGAGGTATGAACAGATTCCAAGCAGCATGTAACCAGAGGAGCAAGGCAGGAGGAAGAATCCACAGGGTGCAACAACAGGATATGACATCAATAACCAGCAATGTGTACTGGGAGTGACAGGTATATATAAGGGGAATGAGACACACCCAGGTGCATGAGATAATTAGTGAACATAAAGGTTAACTCCTCAATCACAATAGCAGCACCTCTGGTGAATGGAGGTACTGCTGTTAACACATAGAATTAACAAAAATAGCAAAGTCTGATAGTCCAGGTTAGAAGCTACCAGGCAAAGCAGTATGCTGCAGGCAGATCGTGACACACTTTCTCAAGCTGCTGCTGCTCGTAAAAAATTAAATTTTCCAAATAGAAGCAGGGAAGACGCAGGGGGCAGACCAGAACAATTTAACATCTGGGCTGGTTTGAAGGATTTTTCGAAAAAATGTGTCACTTTGCCCATAACTCCATCCAATACGAGTATAAACATGCAAAGGATGGTGGAGGATTACTTTCAAGATGTAGTTGATATGGAAATGTCAGACAGTCCCTTTCCTTACTGGGAAGAAAAGCAGGCCATTTGGAAACCCATGTACAAAATAGCAAAACAAAACCAACCAAAACAAAAACACGCAATGGCGGTTTTGCAAAGCCAAAACCAAAACACAACGGTAATCCAGATCCAAAACCGAATCCAAAACCAAAACACGGGGGGCAGTGACCATCTCTAGTATATATAGACATAAAGAAAAATATATTTTTATATTTTTTTTTTTGCCTTATTAACATTCCATTCTGCTCCTGAGGTGTCTCCTATTTGTTCTTTGGGAGGAAATCAAATAGTCTAATTGTCATGAGAATTTCAAACATTTGGGGGGAGATTTGATTGCCGGCGATGTGGTGTGTGGACGTAGCGCTGCGCACATTGCCGACATTTACGGTAGAAATCTCTGCTCATTTTCCTTCGCACCTCTATGTGGACTTTCCAAAGGCACCTCACGGCTAATTAAATCTCCCCCTTGGAAAATAGAAAAATGCAAAAAAATAGTAAAGTACAGAATTTCACTAGGATTTGGGAGCACTGACTTTCGAGTAGCTTTACTCACCAATTGGACCTGGGTCTTGCCTTTTCTTACTAAGTTATGCAGATGTAGTAAGTGATCTTTTGTCACCTATTTTACCACATCAACCAATCAGTAGTTACAATTTTGGTTTCTGATACTATAACATAACTGACTAAATCAGGATATGTGCATTTCATGTAGTACAAGTATTGGTTACTTGGAGAGACTCTTATTGCACATCATCATAGTCATTTATTCTAATATCCAATTCCCTGTTAAATGAAAATATTAAAACAAAATAGCACTGTGTCTCCAGCAGTGGCGGATCCAGGTGGGGGGGGGGGGGGGCAATCTGGGCAATCGCCCCCCGTAGCAGGGGCTTGCTGCTGACAGCTGCACACAGGTCCGTTCGGCAGTGACAGTGTGCTGCCCGGCTGCTCTGATTGTGTTTTAAACACACTGCCACTGCCGAGCGGACCTGCACATACTGTGCAGCCGCCGGCTGCCTTAGAAATAAGAAAGGGGGCGGGGCCTAAATCGCCCCCCCTAAAATCGCCCCGGGTAGAGCAATTGGCTAGATCCGCCCCTGGTCTCCAGTCGAAATGAATAACCAGCACCATCATCAGCTATTTATATAGCGCCACTTATTCTGCAGCTCCGTGCAGAAAACTCATTAACATCAGTACCTACCCTATTGTAGCTAACAGTCTAAATTCCCTAACATACACAGACCGAGAGAGACTAAGGTCAATTCAATAGCAGACAATTAACCTACTAGTATGTTTTTGTGTGGGAGGAAACCCATGCAAACACTGTGAGAACATACAAACTCCACACAGATAAGGCCATGGTCAGGAATTGAACTCATGGCCCCATTTCTGTGAGACAGTAGTGCTAAATACTGAGCCATCATGCTACCCACCAGCGCTATTTTCTTGATTGGTTACAATTGTAGTGTCCTTCTGCAAAAGCAGGAACCAGCACTGGCTATGCCTAGCAGAGTTGATCACCCTATTACAGGGAAATGCACTGCATGATTTCTCACTGCCATAATGTGAAATCAGCCCCATCTTGGTCAGTAATGGTTGGAAATCCCTAAGAGAATTGGGTTCTCAAAAACCATGTACACCCTAAAAGGGTAGTCTCCTACAATCCAAAACCCCAGCCACGGCACAACAAACAGACCCGCTACCTTCAAAAGTGCTCCCAGACTGCAGAGCACCACTGGAGGAAATCTCGTTGCTATCCCGATTTCCTCCACTATAAATTCATCCTTTTATCTTACTCTCACTGCCATTTCAATTGTCAAACAAACAATCTTCAAATCTCTAATATCCATCCAATCTTCTAACCCACATCACCTCTTTGCCACCTTCAGCTCACTTCACTGCCCCCCTGCACCTCCTCCTCCTTCCTCTCTCACTGCCCATGATTTTAACACTGATTTCAAAGACAAAATTGACACCATTTGACAAGATATTTCCTCATGCCAAGTTCCACTTACTCCACTCACTTTACCCACCTTTACCTGCACTCCCAAATCTACCCTTAATTCATTCTCTACAGTAACTGATGAAGAAGTCTCTGCATTCATCTTGTCATCTCACCCTACAACCTGTCCACTCGATCCTATTCTCTCCCAACTACTCTTCTCCCTTCTCTACTGCATGCCCACCTCTAACTCACCTCTTCAACCCATCTCTCTCCACTGGCACAGTTCCATCCTCCTTTAAACATGCACTCATTTCACCTATTCTAAAGAAACCATCTCTCGATCCAGCCTTTCTCTCCAACTACCGCTCTATTTCTGTCCTCTGCTTTTCTTCCAAACTACTTGAGTGATTAGTGTACACCTGTCTCACTTTCTCTCCTCTCATTCCATTCTCGACTCTCTGCAATCAGGCTTCTGACCCCAACATTTCACTGAAACTGCTCTCACAAAAGTAACCAATGATCTTCTTGCTGCAAAATCTAATGGTAATTTATCCATACTCATTCTCCTAGACCTTTCTGCTACTTTTGATACTGTTAATCACCCTCTTCTCCCACACACCCTTCACTCCATTGGCCTTCATGACACAGTCTTCCTACCTATGGAACCATTTCTTTAGTGTTTCTACTTCTGGCACATCCTCACATCCACTCCCACAAGGCTTTGTTCTTGGCTCTTTGCTTTTTTCATTGTACAACTCTTCTCTTCTAATTTGCTCATTTGACCTCCAATACCACCTCTATGCTGATGACACCCAAATCTATATCTCTTCCCCTGACCTCTCCCCTCCTGTACTATCTCGTGTAGCCAACTGTCTTACTGCTATCTCCACATGGATGTCCCAACGCTAGCTAAAGCTCAACATGTCCAAACAGAACTTATTATCTTCCCTCCTGCCAGAGTCACCACAAGTCCCTGAATCTTCCTCACTGTCAATAACACCACAATTTCCTCAGTTTCCCAAGCCCATTGCCTTGGTGTCACACTTGACCCCTCCCGCTGCTTTATTCCTCACATCCAGACTCTCTCCCAGTCATGTCACCGTAAAAACATTTCCAGAATACTCCCTTTTCTTACTCAGCATGCTACCAAAACTCTTATTCATTCTTTCATCATCTCCCGTCTTGAGTATTGCAACCTCCTGCTATCTGGCATTCCTGACACCCATATATCCACACTTTAATCCATCCTAAATACTGCTGCAAGACTGACCTTCCTCTCTCACTGCTCCACATCTGCTGCACGACTTTGCAAATCCCTACACTGGCTCTCTGTGTCCTCCAGAATCAAATTTAAATTACTCACCCTTATCTACAAAGCCCTCAACAACAACAGCCCTGCATACATCTCAAACCTATATCAAAATATTCTTCCTCCCGCCCTCTTAGATCGACCTCTGACCTGCGGCTTTTCTCGTCTCTGAAAATCACCTCTCACTCCCGCCTACAAGACTTCATCTGTGCTGCTCCCCACTTACGGAATTCCCTACCACGCTCAATCAGATTTTCCCACAACCTTCAAATCTTTAGATGCTCTTTGAAAACCCATTTCTTTTTGGAGGTGACTTTATCCTTGATAACACTCTTCACATTAATGCACCCTCATAACTAGGCACTGTGGCGCCTTACAAATCTACGATAATAATAATAATAATCATTTCACTATGAATTTAGGGTTATAAACTTTACTTTAGTTCGTGTACTGAACATTTTAGAAAAAAAAGCATATGTTGTGAAGTATTCTTACAACATCAAATACTTTAAAACTCATGAAGAGCTGCAGGTGGCAACATGTTTTTTCATTTAGATTTTTGTCCAGTCAAACTTTTGTTTTGATGATAATAGCATTACTTTTAGGGGAAATAGACTTTGGGAGAATCATTCCCCAAATGTATCCTTCCCCTGAAGTCCTTTAGCTTACAATACTTATTTGGTTTGAATATTTCTCACATTCTAAAGTTCATTCAATTAGTCAACTACAAAACAAATACAAGTCTGACTTTTGTGTACTTTAGGTTGGAATATTTTTAGACAATTGTTAAATACATTCAAATGTAATGTAGAGATATTTAAACTTGAAAAGTCTACATTGCACAAAGAAAAATGCATGTGTAGCTAATGAAAAATGATAATGTGGCTTACAACAGCCTAAAATCTATTTTTTTTTACCAGCGGGTGTTAAACAGTAAACTATTTATTTAGCTCACTAATTCAAAAGGTTCTCTATCTTGTGCTTGAAAAATACAAAATTTGATTTATACAATGATAAAGTATGTGTGAATTTCCATTTTTATTAATATTCTGCATTTATAACTTCACTAGTAATGTCAATTATTAAATTCAAAAATTGATATGAACCTATTTCAAAAAATATGTTGAGGCTAATATTATACATAGAAGCATTAGAATTAAAAAAGCAAACAGAAAAAGAAACACTTCAATTTGGATGACTGACTTATTAAAACAATGGAATTAAAGACATGATAAGTAGTCTATGAATAATATGAGATTAAAAATTGAGAATAAACAGAAATCTTTAATACAAAAATAATGCAGAAATTGAAGGATTATACAGTAAAATTGAACTCTGTCACAATTTATAGACCATCATCAAAAATAAGTTGGACAAATGAATCATCAGGCATAACGGGAAAAAAATCATATTTTTGACACCCAAGACTATAAGTATGACTACAGAAATTGGGACGGGGATCATTTTCTTAATTTAACTCAATTCTACAAACAAAATGTTATTGCAATATCCTGGTTCAGAAATTATTTTAAATGAGGTTACACTGATAAATTCTCCTTTGAAGAGGGTCAAAACAAATATTTTATTGTAAGTGTATAAGTGAACTATGACTTTCTTGTGATCAAGTATCCCCACAACCCAGTTTCCTATCATCTTCTGAAATTATGTAAGCATCTAGAGAAGTCACCTGTCTGACCCATTGTTTCTGGGATATGATCTTTGAATCTGTTCCAGTGCAGCGGCCTTAGAGATATCACTCATATCTTCAATATATTACAGGAACTAGATAATTCTTATATACTGGGAGCATGCAATATTAAATCCACGAACCTCTGCATATCGACAAACGTTGCACTTTTACAGGGCACTGCAATGGGTGCAAAATTTGCATAAAGTTACGCTAATCTTTTTATGGTAAATTGGGAGCAAGACTTCATTTGGAATGGGAACCCCTATGATGATGGATTGACACCTTGCAATCGCTATATAGGCAATGACTTATTTTTATCTGGAAATGCACATAGGAAGTATATGAATAGTAATCATCTGATTCTGTATTTTACCACCAATACAAGTAATGAGAACATGGTCTTTATTTAGAGATCTATGTAGCTACAAGCAATTAAAACTCTCAGACTTATATAAAACCAGTAGATTGCAACCATTTTATACCTGCCAACAGAAATCGCTATCCTAACTGGATCTGCAATATATTTGGTAGAAATTTTAAAATTATTAGGAGGACATGTACCAATCTCTCCTTTTATGAAGAACAGGTAAAGGTTCTGCTTTGAATATTTATTGATCAGATTTATAGTATGAAAGACGTATATAAGACTTTTAGTAGAGTTTAACAATTAGACAATGATTTTGAATATACTTTTTTTAACACCATATAGTGGTAATACCAATACTCTATAACAGATTTTTAACTAATACCGGCATATCCTTTTTAAACATACAGGGCCTGATTCATTAAAGAAAGTAAAGCAAAAAAAAGTTAGTAGCTTTGTGCCTTGGCAAAACCATGTTGCATTTGAAAGGGGAGCTAAATTTAAAATGTGGGGACTGATTTATAGTTGGGGAAAGGGCATTTCCTAGATCAACTTTAAATTTCATTGTAGAAATAAAACTATCAAGTATTTGTGTTCTACATGAAAAAACATCAAGTATTTAACTTTTGTGCAAAATAATAAACTAATATGCACCACTTGCATTGTAACATGGTTTTGTCCAAGAGAAAACGTACTAATTTTGTTGCCTTACTTTCCTTAATTAATTAGGCCTGATCCCTTTAAAGACAATTTAATGGCAAAACTGAAAATTATGCATTCAATGTTAAATAGAGTGGAGAAATGTGTCAGTCACATACAGGCGATAACTGTCAGTGTAATACACAATATGTTGTGTATCAGGCATTCTCTATGCTTTTCTATGCTTATCTGACTCATTATGGAAAATGAATAAAATGTATGCAAAATAATGCAATCAGATTTTGAATAAAACAAAAGCATTTATTAAACTAAACACATTGCAAAGACTAATAATATTGCAATGACATTTAAAAAATAATAAAATGTAAACAGAACAAAAATATTATTCATCCCAACCAGTGCTTCCAGGGGATCAATTATTCGTTCAACAGTGTATCTCATGGCTTCTAGATGCATTAGGGTCACTACTTTTATATGTGCAAACTGATTTATTTTATGAAGTTTATTGGTAATAGCATATATTTTGCAAAATGGCAGAATATTTGAAGTGGTTCAATACTTTTGGTGGGTTATTTTGAAGCAAATGAACAATTTAGTTCAATATTTCAATAAAATCATTCTGCACTTCTATTGGAGAACATGTTGTACCTATGCACTTGTATAGATTGTGCAACATTCTTTCAATAAATACATACAGGGCCTGAGTTATAATGGAGAGCAAAGTAAAAAAAAGGAGTAAGTTTGGATTTATTTTGTTGTTACTTTAGTTTTTATTGCTGAATCATGTACTGCACTCTAAAACTAACTGTGGGCGAATTGTAGACAAACTGATGGACTTCTGTCTCTATTACTGGACACTTTATTAACATGTGTCATTGTCTACCCCTCACTTAGCACATCAGAGAACACTTAGGTGTAATCCATGGAGAGGTGTCCTATTACTAGTTTTGAGTCATATTTTACTTTACATTGTTTGTCAGATAGTTTAGCCTTTGTTGCTATTTGTGAAATTGGAATAAAAAAGTCCTCAGTGCTATACTTGAGGAAAGTATAATAAGTTTCCATTTACTGAGGCACATCTGCCCTCCAGAATTTTATTTGTGCAATTCCGCTATAGTGGGATATTTGAACATTGAAAATAGTGGTAAACATAACAAAAATGGAGAATTAACAGTTATTTTATTAAAACAATATGCTGTCAACACCCAGATGTCATTTGTATTTAAAACAGTTAATGTAAGTTTGTCTTGTACTTTCTTTGTTGACCTCTGGAGCCTGAAAGACAAGTTAGAGACATGTTATCTATAATAGGGACAGCGATAATCCAATTATTGTGACTCATGCTACATCAACTATAAAATTCAGCCGTGCACACAATCATATTAAAGCTATAAATCTCAACGACGTTAGCAGTCTGTATAACTGTGATACTTATAGTGCAGTAGCTTTCAAAAATTATTCTAGATGCAAAACATATTGGCAAGCCAAATGTGCATACAAAAACATGATAATCCTGCAATATAGTATAAATACTGTAGCACAAAGCACTGTGTTTACATATTTTAAGACAACAGTTCCGATCATTTCCCTCTTCCTCCTATTTTTTTTTCATTTTCACATATAATATTAGAGCAATATTGTAAATGCCAGGAAGGCAGAGAGATGTAGCTCTTGTAGTGGTGAGCCTCTTTGCTATTTGTATAGATTTGTACCTATGTCAGCAAGACAGCAAGGAGGAAGATCCTCTAGACTATTTACTGTGTCTTTGTTCCAAGCAAGTTCAGAGTCTGTGTTCATAGGAAGCTCCAGAGAGGATACAACTATGCTGCATCCAGTAATCATTAGGAGCACTGGTCGAAGTGGAAAGTTAGAAGTGGCAGAATTGAAAAAAGTGAATAGATGGGGGCCAACCAGGCCCCCAGAAGCTTTAGGGAATTTGATTGTTTGAAATTAATTTTAGATGCTTATTAACACTGTAGTAAAATAGAAACACTTATTAAATGATAATAAATAACTGTTTTATTAAGGTGGTTAAAGTACTACTGATATACAAAGTTAAGCTAAAACAGACAATGATAAAAACAATACACAATATTTCTGATGGTGCTGCACAGCACAATATGTGTAGTATTTAATTGTTAGTAACAGTGTTAAACCAGTGGTACAGTGACTAAACTGTATATAGAAGAGGTACAATGTAACAGATTATTAAGGACCACTTACATTTGCTGGGGCAAAGTATCAGTCTGAGTTAGTGACTTTTTGATTCATTTAAATGGGTAATTTAGTGATCACAAATAGTCCATGCAGTGATGGACAGCGGTAGAGAAGAGGTCTGTGTAGGACACCCTTGTGGGCACATTGAGGATGCAGATTTCTCCTATACCTTGTGCAGATGTGGATTGGTGAGGGTGAATATTTTTGGCATCACTCTTCAGTGTTCTGAGCAGTAGCATTACTCAATACTATGTCGCCAATTTCAAATGCAAATTGGTCCCTGCAGTGCCGGGCATCTTTTCAGAAACCTCAGATAAGAATTTTAAAAGAAAGTGCTCCATGTTGTTCCTTCAAGGAGACAAATTTTTACCAATGCGTGGGCGAGGAAATGAATGAAGAAAGCAGGTCCTACAGTGTAACTCCCATTATTCTGTGTTATACATATAAACACGTAGGTAGTTGCTTGATAGTTCTCTTGGTCGTTGAAAGATATGGAGAGCTGTTGGTATGGCATACTGCGGTATATCGGCCCACTTCAACCACTGGTTAGGAGATAAAGTATGTCTCTACCTTTGTAGTCCTGATGACAGAATGGGCTTCCATTCTGAAACATCAGCAATGTTAATGTAATGTGATCTATAACACTATATTTCTTTTAGAAAAACCCAGAATGCTGCCCATTATTTACTTTATATATATATATATATATATATATATATATATATATATACGAATATATAAATATATAAATATATATATATATATATATATATATATATATATATATATATATATATACACTGTATATATATATATACTCATTATAGGTCATGAGTAATTTTACTGAATTATTAAATGTAGTATAGTCTACATTACCTATTATATAGTCTACATTACCTTATTGCCACCAGATTAGATTGTAGGTCACATTTGCATACTGTCCAACATTCCAAGAGGAACATTTAGAACCAAATAGGCCCCACCCCATCCACACCTAGACTATAGCTCTGATAAATCCAGCCTTCAACCGAATCCTTTCCAGGATTATAGAAGCAAATCATTCGGTAACACTCCCTGTGACAGCAGGAAATCAGGACTGTCCTGTAAAAAAAAAGGTACAATTGAGTATTATGATTCTGGAATGAGGTCATTTTATCAGCTTTTCATGTTTTCATTCCTTACCACTCCTTGACTTACAGTTCAAGTAAAAAATGTTCTGATCACAGAAATCTTGAATTGTTTCCTGAGGTCTCTTTGCAGCCATGCATGAGGGTTCAGGTAATTTGACTTAGTGTGGCTGTGGAGATGTATTCCTTCCTGTTTATACAGTAGTCTTGTTTGATGTTTATTGGCCATGGGTATAACAATAGGCATGTGTGCACAACAGACTTTCTGCTTATAAGCTTGTTAAATGTGAGAGTTGCAGATTCGAATTCATTGAATTCAGCTAAATTTCAAGAGTACATTTTTAATATATTAAACTTTGTCATAAAAATAACGTTTAATACATTTGGGAACATTACACAATACTTTGCTTTCCTTGCTGAAAATACAATCTTTCATCTCTTACTAAATGTTTATTATGTAAATATGCATTAATTATCTCTGAAACCTGCATTGAATATATAGGTAGTGGATAAAAAAATGGAAACATTAATGTAGTGTCACTTAGCCGTGCATTAGGCCACCATGTACGGCCAGTGTGACTGGATGCGCCATGGCATTTAGCAAAGCAATGTCTAGAATTGCACAGCAGGGGTGCAGCAAAATCTTTTCACAATAAAAATCAATAAACTGATGACTGGTTGGTAGTGCAAAGTGTTGCCTCAGTGTTGTTCCTAAAAATCCCATAAATGAGATTTGATTCAGATCTAGTGACTGAAAAGATCATTACATATGGCTAACATCAGTGTATTGTTCATCCAACCATTGGGCAACCACAAATGCTCTGTGAAAGGGGGCATTGTCACTCATGGCTGTAGATTTTTGTAGGCTGATGTCACACGTGCTCTTGTCCATTTGTCAAGAGTATGGTGAAAAATTATTTTTATGACCATATCACCTTTCGTCACCACTAGGTAGTCAGTTGCCTGTGCACTTTACACCACTGAAATTGCGGATGTGCATTTATTGTCTTATCACTTTTCATTAGCTAAACACTATTTTTTCTTTATATTATGTCAATTATCTATTGTTTCAATGTTTATTTTCTTGTGAATACTTATTTATGCTGTATTAATATTTTGCAATCTTGTAGATAAAGTGATTAGAATAAAATGTGTGAATGTCTTTTATTGCATAAACCTGTATTTTGTATTTTAGGATTAGTGGCCCTTTAAATATTACTCAAAGTAAACTGTTCAGTCAAATGTTTAAATAGAATTAACATGGCTTATTCAAATGAACTACATTAATTCCATCAAATTGTATTATAATTACTGTTTTAGCTTTGTAATTAAAAGTAACAAAATAACTCCAATATGAATTCTTTTAATTTTGATTTTTAATTTTGCTTGGTTTTTAAATGTACCTATACTTTTTCACCATCGGTCTAACGCTGCTGTCACCAAAAAATTGTCATAAGTCTAGAATGTTAAAACATTTATCAGAGTGGCCCCCTAACCTTTAAAAGGGCTGCATATTAGTCTTACTCTCAGTAATAAGGTAAAACAATACATTTAATCAAAGAAAAAGACACCTATCTATAATAACATATCAGCAGGCATTTTATCCAAATGTTACAATCTGACAATAAAGCAGGAAGGAACTGGTGCCACAGTGTGATACCCAGAAACTGTTGGGCACTAGGACCCAGTGAAACAGGACTGTCTCACAGCGTGATACTGGAGATACTTTAAGACCCAGAAAAGTCCAGTCTGTGAAGGCTGCTGGAAAGTTCTGAGTTTTTTGTGACAGGAAAAATGATGAGACTGTGGAGTGATTCAAGGAAGCAGAGTAACAGAGAGAGGGCTGAGGAGCCTTGTGAAAAGAGAAAAACAGATAAAAAAGACAGCTAATGAACTGGAGTGACAGCTGCAGTGACCAGTAAAATTAATAGAGTGACAAAGGTAGTGAAACCATAGTGAAAAAAGAAATCTGAGACAGAGATTAAAAAGTGTGAGAAAGATAGCATTATAAAGAGAAATTGATAAAGAGATAGAAAGAGATAACAGATGAGGATGAGACCGTGAGATATATTTACCTGTGTGCAAATGACAATTACTCTGACTCAAAACAACAAATAGTTTTATATACTTATCAGAATATCAGTATTATATATTCATCCCAATTCATAAGAAGAAATGTACTGAACATTTGGCTGAAAGTTATTTTTAATCACCAGATAAGTGTGATGTGTGTCCAGTGACAGAGACTCTTACCTCACAGTCACACAGAACCTCCACTATAACTGTAACCGACTGTCACCTCAGAGACATCCTCCATCTTGTGGTTTTCATCTCAGAGACATTCTCCATCTTGTGGTTGGCATCCATATTGCCTATCTACATTCATTACTACAAAGACTACTGATTGTTGATATAGAAAATAAAAGAGTAGTTGTTTTATTTGATATGGAGTATGTAAAAATGTTTTTAAATCCGGTGTGCGATTCCCATAACTGTTGCCAAAACACTCAAAGATGGTAAATATTGATTTAGATCAAGAGTAAAATATTTGTAAGTAGCATTGCTTATAACTAGAAAATTTTAACTATATGGCATTTGTTGCTAATCATTATTTGCCCCTAAAACATTTTAGTAATATATTGTTTCTGAATAATATATTTAACGTTACTTAATTTTTGTTGTCCTTCTTGTATTGGGAACCCGAGGGTTCTCTGTCCCCCTGCCATGTCGTGAAGTAAAGAAGAACATCCGGAGACCATGTACGATCCACACTACACTCGAACAACACCTACCTATAGGAGTGTTACAATAGGTGATGGCTCAGAGGGCCGCCTGTTGCCCACCATTGCTGTAGCGGCATGAATTTAATATTTAGTATGGCCAGCTCTGATATTATAAGAATAAAAACAATAATGTCTCAAGCACACAAGTATCTTCAAAACACTCCATTAGCCCTGGCATGCAATGCAAAACAATGCACAAGATGATTTGGATGTTTAGTGCACAAAGGCTTTTTCGAAAACAGATGACAGTTTTTGAATGTGACAGTGTTGTATGGTGCTTTCATAATCTGTAACAATCCTGTGTAAAATGAACATTTTATCATGGGGTGATCAGAGGGTTTTAAATACACTTGGACGTGTGAGCCTGACAGATATGCTATAACATTCACCTCAATCATATCGATAGTTTCCACATATATTGGTAAATACAAAGTAATGCCCAAAGCACAGAAATTCTGTAACGTTGACATGGCGACAAAAAGACATGTCATTTTGTTATTTTGTAAAGCTATTTAGAATTTTGTAGCACAATGAACATGCCATTATATTCTTGTCTACAACCCAGATGACAAACACATACACGTTTAGTTGACAGTTCATTTTATGCTGCCATCATTGAGAAGCTAATTATGGATATCAAGCACTGCCACTGTACTGTTGTTTAAATCAAAATCAAACAAAGAGAAAAAATGTCATAGCAGAGAAAACTTAATTACAAGAAACCAAATTTGAACCAATTGGCTGTTTGCAAATTTCAGTAACAGTAAGAAGTATTATTTTCCATTTAATAATAATCTTTTTTAAGTGCTGTGCAATAGAATTTTTCTGCATATTGTCCTGGACAGTGGAGCTTACATTCAATACATTTGATGTAGCCAGAAAGCTACATCTATACCATGATATCCAGTAACTTTCATATAACAACCTATATACACTTTCCACATTGTACAGTGCTTGCAGATTACATTTATGACCACTTAATAAAATGAGACAATAATGATGAAATTGATAATACCAGATGCAAAGAGGAAACAAAATGATTTTTCTATAACTACAAGTCTCTTAGTATATTTATTTATTTATGTATTTGTTTGTTTGTTTTTGTCTAAAATACTTTTATTGTGGCATTGAAAAAAATACAACAAAAAGAAGACATCACACAATTAGATAACAATTTCATGTTTGACAAAGTTATTAAGAGATTGAGGGCCTGAGTCAGTAAGGAAAGTAAGGCAAAAAAAGGAGTAAATGTTCCCTGGGACAAACCATGTTACAATGCAAGGGGGTGCAAATTAGTTTATTATTTGGCACATAAGTTAAATATTGGCTATTTTTTCATGTAGCACACAAATGCTTGATACCTTTATTTTTATGCTGAAATTTAAAGTTGATCTAGGGCATTCCCAACCACAGCTATATTTCTGTCCCAAATTTCAAATTTACCTCCCCCTCCAATGCAACATGGTTTTGCCAAGGTGCACAGTTACTCCTTTTTTATGCCTTGGTCTCTGAATATTTCCAGTATGTTGCGGGTTAGACTGAGCTGTTTCAGTGATAATGGTGGGCCATATTTGAGCTACAAGAGAGTAATGTATATCTTTATTTTTCGTTATATAAGTAGACATACAATATAAAACACTTTGTATAATGAAATAATCATAACTTATAACCAAATATAAGAAAAAGACTAATAAAATTAAAAGCAATAGTAATAACAGAAACTATTACTGTAACTATTACTCACCCGAATCTAGAGATCAGTGAAATTATCTCTAATATCATACCTCTTAATCCTTTTGCTACCTATGATGTGGAATCTATATTGGTGATTATCCCACACTAAAAAATGTCTATGATATGCCTATCGTATCGCACATTAATACACGCAGGTCTGGAGCAAGTTCAGGGAGCACTCCAAGAGGCATCTCCCCAACCCTCCAGCGTTATTTGCCCCTCCCCCCCATTAGTATTGTGCTCCTGGGACTGTGGCTGTGGAGGTTGGCTTTGACTACATAGCCATTTGATACACTCTCAGTATATCACTAACATTGAGGAGTAGTAGTTGACAGCTTCACAGGTAAGAAGGTGCTTCTCTTCATGTCAGCAGCTGGGTCTCTGTGGGCGGCCATGCAGTTACAATAAAAACACTAGATGAGTGACATTGTGTCACTCGTTCAGTATTTTAGTAACTCCCTAACCATTGGTACTCTAGGAAACTGCCTAAATTAACAAAAATTAAAGTGTTAAAAATAATGGAAACATACAAAAACTGATATTACGCATAATTACAAAAGACCAAACCTTCAATAAAGACAGTCCACAGATTTTGAATCCCTGTAGAAGTTGCACAATAAAATCAGGAATGTATATTATTGGTTAATTTAATCTCATGAAAGTAGCTATCATGAAAAAGAGCTTTTAAAAATGTTTTGCTGCATCTTTCCCATTTTTCTCATACTTGACCTCATCTAGATTTGGACACAATTTATGCAAAAAAAACAAATGTGTCAATTGCATCCATGGGAAGTATGCAATTTGCAATTGCATGTAGGTTGTAGGTAGTTTGTTTAGAATATGCATATTATGTACATTTGAGAAAGTGCTGTCAGTGTATTACACTGAAAAGTTTGTGTATGGTGCTATGGACCTTTTGCGGCACCTTATAAATAAAATATAATAATAATAATAATTTGGTGGTGGTGATACATACTGTCTTTCAAAGTTGAATAATTGGATCAAATCGTTCTAAATTAATAAATATTAGCTGTAATAGTTTTTTGTGTGTTTGCGATTAGTACGCTACGTCATACCAGGGTTAATTATGGAATCGCACAGGTAAACAGCAAACACTTACATTCACATCTACATTTGTAAATAGGTCACATTTAATAAAACTCCAACTCACATTCATTTATTATTAAGAACTTAGAGATTATTTTTACAAAGGTAAAACTACATAAAGGTATTTATAGTTCAGGTCCTAAGAAATGTATGGAGTTTGGTTTTATATTAAACCGCATTTTACCAGCAGGAATCCGGTATCATTTGAGGAGCGATCACACATAGTGATCGCTAGTTATGATTAGTATAAGATTAATTGCCAAAAGTACTCTGTTAATGGGTCAGTTTAAACCAGTTTCTCAGCGGAAAGACACATATGCAGCTGTTGAAGTGAGATTCCCCAGCATTTGGAAAGGATATTTTGAACTGGCCTATGACCTTTATTCTACTGGAACATCGTAAACTCTGATCTGATGAACAACTTTCTTAGTCTTATCTGTGTGTACTTGTGACATCATCACTGTTATTTTCAAAGCAAACTGTATATAAATTGGCCACTAGTACTGGAATACAGAATATCAGGAATGATGACTGTTCCTGGATCCAGTGTGCTGCATATGAATCAGTTATACTTTGCAATACTTTGCTATTCTTTTTGCTATTAAGCTCTTTTGTGTTTTGGAACCACGTTAATCGCATCAGACAATATTGAGGACAATAGTAATGGATATTACACGTCTCTACAGGCTTGTTTGTTATTTTTTAAAAAGTGTACCTCCCAAACTATTAAATCAACCCTAGCACTACAAGCCAAGGCTGATTTTGGCAAAATCAGTGTGGGTGGGTGCGGGGAGAGATGTGAAAATCACGGTGTCCCTTCAAAATGCCAATACCAATAGTAGGCTTTGCCAGCCAAGGCTGGTGGCACTATTGCAGGGATACTGGCTGCAGAGTATGCATATAGTCTTAGATTTTCGCTGGTTTATTACGCATGCGCAGACAGGATAACTCATGTATAAGAAGTGAACACAATTCATCCTGAAAAAATATATAACATTTGTTATGGTAAAAAACTTAACAAAAAATGTTCCCGGAAAAACTGAAGTGAGAAAATTGTGTGGCCTCCAGAGATGCAAATTTGGCACATATCCTTGGCAGCAAAATTGTTGACCACTTGCTTACAACATATCTTACTACAATTAATAATATTCTTTTTATATTTATTGTTTTATTTTGTAGACATTTTCTTATCATTAGAATATAAGCATTATTAATTTCTTAGCCCCTCAGCGTAGGAGTTACATACCTATTTAAATTTAGCTATTTTTTTCTAACTTTGTTTTCTAACTAATTGTATCTAAGAGAAAATTAGAAAAGTGAACGAATATTAATCAAGAATATTTTTATGCTTTTTTGCTATTTTATATCACTGTTATTTTTTGGATGAAATTGGTTCGAATTATAAAATAAACATAAACATTCACAGTATTTTATTATTAAACAACACAAAGGGGAATAATGTAGCTTTTCTACAATAACATTTGCAGGTGTATACTTTTCTGTAGATTGATTTGCTGGCATGTCTTTATACATACTAGATTTATCAAGTAAACCCAATCACAATAGTTTTTTTTTCTTTTTTTTAACCTGTGCCTTAATTGCTAAGTATTGATTTTACATTTACATGTGTTAAGAATAGAGACATTTAGCCCAATGTTCCTTGAGCTAGAGGAGGTCATTTAGAATCTGAAAGTCTGTCAGATAATGGCTGAAATGTGCATTCACTCTGTCTCATGAGAAAAATAAATATGTAATGTTAAATACAGTAATTGCCTTTTAATAAAACCTGAAGCTTTATACTCTTAAATAAAAGAGCTGAGTGTTGTTAGGGCAGAATCCAATAAGCTTTTATGCTCAGACAGGAAAGGTTTTAAGATTTAGTTAAAGATCAAGAGTCATTGATTCTGTTTTTATTAACACTTGGATATTTTCCCTAGAACTTAAAAAAAAAACACATGTCCACAGGTATATGTGTATTAATAAGTGTGGAAAAAGATTTTGTATGGGATACTAGTCAGGATGTCACATGATCATAATCAGTTTATAATGCTTCAGCAATTCAAACCAACAGTTAAAGCCTGAGGTATTATACTGCATTGTTACTGGTTTCTGCTCAGCAAGACATGAGTAGAGATATTATGTATGGTACATGACTTTGAAATAAACGATAACGACAGCGACTTGTATTGCAAGTAGAAATAGACTAATTCCTATTATTATAAAATAATGTACTGCAATGTATTATTATTATTATTATTATTATTATTATTATTATTATTATTATTTATTATAATTATTTTGATTTTATTTATTTTGATTAATATTACTTTTCTATGTAAATTAGAAAAGTTTTGTTTCCTTTCATTATTTAAAAAATGATGCTACTATAACAAGTGGTGTTATAATAAATGATTCTTTATTTAGCGCAAAATTTGTGAATAGCAGTGAATTTTGCACGTATTACCACAAATCATAAAAGAACCATGTAGCACTTGGTTTCACAACGTGAAAAATAAAAATGGAAAATGACTCGCCCTGAATCTGGTGCTGTCATTAGCCCTGCACTAGCCAGCATGAAGCAAGTTTTTACTATGGCAAGGGATCACAGACTTGTGGTCTCACTGTTGTATTTTAAACTAGGCCAGAATAATTAGCGTTAGGTCTGGTTGATGAATTTGGGAAGAGCTCATGTTGCCTTTTTATTAATATTTATTATTAACAAACAGACACAGAGAAAAGAGGGTCCTACTCTCAAACTTACAATCTCTAAGTAAATAGGAGCTTGATACATGATATTAAGTTCCTCAATCCTGTGTCAATAGCATTGAAAGGGTTAAACCCAATTCATATAGTGACTGACATTCCATTGAATATTGAGGTCATGTGGTTTTATTGTAACTGTATACTTGTCAACTTTGGCAACTTGGCCTCTGGGAGATCCGGGGGGGAGGTGGGACTCGGCGAATCACATTCAGGGACAGTAGGCAACTATGAGTAAATGTCAATTCAAACCTTTCCTCCAGGAGCTGCCCTCCCTTCTCACAACTTGTCCCTGCAATATTTTTATAGGTTATCATACCAAAGGCAGTGCTAACTAGCTACAGATCATACTTCTGGTAGAATGACATAATGGTGTCTGCTTATTAAATAGTATACAGGTACACATACAGATTTCAGTCACTTCATCCTTATATACCTGTTTAACAAAGTAAATCACAGTGTACTTTATAAACATTGACTAACTTCATCACAGGTTTTAATTTTGACCTAACTCCTGCATCGGAATTCATTCTTCAGTTATACTTTGTCCTACTGATGTATCTATAATCTGTAGATTTTGAGTGTTTAGACTAGGTATGTAGGGATGTAATCAGGGGAGGGCTGGCAAATCTTAGCCCGGGGGGTAAGACTCGACTCAGCAGCCTATTACATTTTAAAGGAAAAAATGCAGATGGCCCAGTGTCCTAGTCCAAGGTAGACCATTATTGGACCGGCCTGGGGGGCAGATGCCCCCCCCCAACTTAGCCTGCCCCTGGATGTAATCAATTCACTGAAGATATGTTCAAAGTAGAATGTTAACCAAATAGTTAGATTGTGGTGATTGTGCAAGTGTGCCTGGATTTCTGCTGTGTCACATAGGTGGGCGGAGAAAATGGAAGCATCAGCATTTTGCAAAGGCCACTGGGAAGGAGGTTGATAGAGTGTGGAAGCGCAGAGCAGGTGCACCAGATCACCTCAATTTGCAGAGCAGTGCAGAAACAAGAGTTATGTTTATGAAGACAGATTACTGACATGAGGTAAAGGGGTGGAGAGTAAACACTTTAATCTGAGATCTCAGAGCTGTCACAGTTTGAGTCTCGTCCTATAATTTCAATGGTTCCTGGTTTGCATTTGAACAATACACTTAAGCAGAGAAGCACATTTCCAGGTAAATTGAAGACAATGTAATAAAAAAATCTTTAAACCCACATAAGTTACACATGTAATAAACATAGCCCCAAAGTCTCATCACTCTCTTGATTTTTTAAGCTATAAATAAAACTGAACCAATGTGCATTGTAGTAGGAAAATTAATATGCTGCTTTTTTATCTGAAATAAATTGATAAATTCCCAGTAATACATTGTGATATTTATTTAAATACACAAACTGACACAAACATACTTTTGTTCTGCTGTTGTCATTAGGTGAAAAGATGATCAGAAAATTCATTGTGATATAAAGTATGTTTGTTATAGTGCAGAAAATTAGCAATTTGTTGCTTTATCTGCAAGAAAGTCAATGACAAGAAATGCTTACACTAATGCTTTAGTCATTCATACAGCAAGAAAAGGAAGTACACTACAATACTGAAAGTAACCCATCCAGCTTGTTGAACATCTCATTCCGTTGGCATTCCAATTCATCACAAACGTGTTTGATGGGGTTGAGGTCATGGTTCTGTGCAGCCAGGCCAGTCAACCACTCCAAACTTGGGAAATCATTTTGTTGATGGATCTCGCTTTCTGCCCAGGGGCATTGTCAAGCAGGAAAGGAGTTTCCCCAAACTGTTGCCAAAGTCGGAGGCACACAATTCTGTAAAATGTCTTTGTAGGCTGTAGCATTAAGATTTCCCTTCACTGGAACTAACCCAGGCCAAACCATGAAAAACAGCCCCAGACCATTTTTTATCCCGCATGAAACTTTTTTGTTGGCAGTACGCATGCAGGTAGAAAGCGCTGTCCTGGCATCTGCCTAACCAAGATTAATTTGCAACTTATGACCATAAAATGGTGGAAAGCAGATATGAATTGCACTATAGAATTGCTATGTGATTATGATCCACTGGAGTATTGGCAGAAGAAGTATTACCTTCGGCCAGAACTGTCCAAATTTGAAACTCTTTCCTGCCCATGTTATAGCACATTGTTATGTAAAGTGTGTACACCGTTAGTGGTATTATAACTAACAAGTGCACTCATCCCTCTAAATATGGGAATGCTGGCATTTATTAAAAGTGAGTTAATAATGAATTGTTTTGGTGTACATAATGGTGTACACCTTGTTTATCACTTATCACGTAAAGTTTGGATAATCTAGATTCTGTGAAAATTGAGTCTATTGCCTAGCAATGTGTTGTATTTTTTTACTTTGTAAAAAAAGGTTTAATTTTGTGTTATTGAAGTGTTCTCTCAATTTTTTGTACCATTAACATAGCATTGACTTCACCTCGGCTTTGACAAATTTTTGGAATGTGCTTAAAGAATGAGTTAATTTCTGTTCCTGATCCAAGGATTGGATTTGGTTAGATGAGAAGCCCCTACGGAAAGGATAAGACATGGCCCAAGGGTACAGATATTAACCAACATGACATGTTGGCCAGTTTGGCACAATAGGATCAGGTATTAACCATATCCATCTCTACTGGACATCAAGATAGATACTGGGAGGGATTTGTGAAGTAAAATAGCCAGACTTAGAATTGTGTGAATAATACAATGCTGTGGGGTTTAAATTGTGTATGTGTAAAGGAAAATATTGCCATTTGCTTATTTTTGAGAATTACTTCATAATAAAGGGTAGAATAGGAATCCACCTTATTGGACTTCAGTTATGGAAAATTAGTCAGGAATCCTTGACCTAGGTCAGTTAGAGGGCTTAAACAGCATGTACTGAGGAGTGGCATTAGCTGATTTGAGCCCTAGTTGGTAAGCAACTAAGTGGCAGAGGGGGAAATAGATTAAAGAGGGATCAAGGTGGAGACCTACTTGGTAAGCAAGTGAGTAACAGAGAGATCCAGGTTGGAGGGTATATAAGAATAGCTGAGAACATATTTGAAAGTCCCAGTAATGGGTTCTCATGGTGGTTCCAAATTTGAGCATTTGTGTCATGAACATAGAGAGCTGGCAGTTATTTATAAGGGATAAATCATAACTGCAATGTAAATAGGTTATATCAAATGAATCTATGGATAACTTGAGCTGTTAAAGTGTAAAATGTTAAGACAGAGAGTCTGATATAAATGTATTTGAAGGCAGTGGTCACAAATTTTAGCCAGCCAGCTTGTTGTACACTTTGGACAAAATTAGTAAAAACTGTGAACAGTTCTGAAGAGATCATTAGGAAATAGACTGTAAATTACTTTAATTGAATGTCAAAGCTATAAATACTTCTATAGGAACAAAACAGCTCAAAATCACATAATTTTACCCATTCAAGGCCTGTAACAAAACCAAAGCACAAAGTTGTTTTAGAACCAAAGCCACATCCAAAACAAAAACACATGGGTCAGCGCACATCTCCAGTATTTGTAGATATACTTCATTTAAACTGAACCTCATATCAATAAATGCAAATATGCAGAAAATGCTCTCTGTTCAAATTAATCCAAATTTAAGAGATAATAACTATTGTCAGGCAACAAATCTATACATGAATGATTAACTCATTAACTAAAAATAACTGTATTTAATTTTTGGCATACTTTTTTAAATGTTAGATATTATTTATTTCCATCAAGTTGTAACTGGATGGAAGAAAAAAATATGTTTGCACTAGACTGCTAGTTGACAGATACTTTACAAAGATATATAAGTTAAAAAAACAACAATCTCTAGCAATAGGTACAATATTTGTTTAAGCAGAACAATGTTTTACTGCTTGCATGAGAAACATACAGCATGCCAAATTCATTATACTGAACATTTACATTTGTATAACTTTATTTTTGAAAGTACTTATCTGCAAAATAGTCAAACATTTTTAGCGTCTGCACATAAAAATAAATTTTTTCATTTACACTAAACTAAACCAAATCAATGCATTGCAGGGCCAAATAGTCAAATCTGGGTACAGGTCCATCACTACCATTTTCCCCTCCCAGGCTCCCATCACTGTTGTTAATAGGGAATATGTGTGGTCCGGAAGATGCACCCAATACAAATGTGCTGCTCAGAAGAGGTGTCTGCTCTGCTCTTTTGAGAGCAAAGCTGAGGCATTGGGAGGAGCAGGGAACTTGGATGGGGGTGACACAGGAGGAGGTGTCCCTTACCTCTGGGCCCCATAACCACAGCACCCTATGCAGCCCCTATAATTACACTTCTTAATTAAAGATGCTTAAACCGTTTATGGAAGATCATGTAGATCCCTTCCAAAATTAAACCCTACAGGATACAAAAACTGCAGTAGCTTCACAGACTGCAAAAATAAACACCATAAAAAAATGTAATACCTTCACCTCCACAACCACGGGAGAAATTGTATCTAAAACTAAAGCTCAACATATCCAAAACAGAACTTATTATCTCCCCTCCTGCCAGAATCACCACCTCCCCTCAAATTTCCCTCACCGTTAAGAACACCACAATTTCTTCAGTTTCCCAAGCCTGCTGTCTTGGTGTCACTTTTGACTCCGCCCTCTGCTTCATTCCTCACATCCAGACTTTTTCCCTGTCCTGTTGATTCCACCACAAAACATTGCCAGGATAAGCTCTTTTCTTACTCAATATGCTACCAAAACTCTTCCCCATTATCTCATCATCTCCGATCTTGACTATTGCAACCGCCTGCTATGTGAGATTCCCGACACCCACATATAAACACTGCAATCCATCCTAAATATTTAAGATAAAAGAGCAGTGGCATAGCCAAACTCTCCGGGGTCTAGTGCACAATTTGAGCCTGACATCCTGCTGTGTCTAAACTGCACACTTCAATCCAACCTAAATGCTGTTACAAGACTGATCTTTCACTCTCACCGCTCCACATCTGCTGCACCACTTTGCAAATCCCTACATTGTCTCCCTGTGTCCTCCAGAATCCTATTCAAACTACTCACCCTTACCTACAAAGCCCTCAACAACACTACCCCTGCATACATCTCAAGTCTCATATGAGCTAATAGCAAGCATCTGGATAACACCTCCTCCAAGGAGAAATTAAAGTCCATTCACATGGCTAAAAAGATGCCCAGAAGAAGAGTGAACTTTATATAAGCAGACATGCTCAATGTATTGTCATAAGAACTGTTTTCTTTCAGTGATTCCAGAGAAGACACTTTTGAGATGGTTGTAAATCAGTTATAGTTCCACATGTAACACTGAAGCCTGCTACATTAGTATCTCACATTTAGCATGTCTTTATTTAACTAAATATACATTTACATAGAATAGGTTTATTCTGCTACATAGAACATGCCAATGTGTTAATTAGCTTAACATGGTTCAAGATAGGCCGAATAATATTAAGAATCCTGTACAACTAATTGTTTAAACCTGAAATTAAATGTCAACTTGACTTCATTTTGCTAGTACTACTAACAAAAGTAAGAAAATAAATATTATTTAAGATCACAGAGCAGTGGCATGGCCAAACTCTCCAGGGCCTAGTGCACAATTTAAGCCTGACTACCTGCTGTGCCTAAGATGCATCGACTGCCATCATAATCCACATTTTAAACAAAAAATATGCATAATTACAAACACATATGCATAATTTACATTTATTAACCATCTTTATTTTTAAGTGCATTTTTACATCCAAACTTACAGAGGAACAGAGATATGTTTGTAGAAGCGTGACACACGTTGTTATATGCAAATGTCGCCCATGATAGTAGGGCTGCCCAGTTGTTATGGAATTTGGAAACATAGCATCGAAAAAAATGTTTTAAAGACTGATTGACTCTTTCTGTCTGCCCATTAGACTAGGAGTGTTATGGAGAGCATATGCTGACTTAATACCGAGTAGGTCACAAAAAGATCTCCAGAATTGTGCGACAAACTGGAACCCTCTATCAGAGACCATGTCAGCAGGCAAGACTTGGAGTCTGAAAATATACTGTACAAACAAGGAGGCCAGTGCTCTGGCACTAGGTAGCTGGGCAAGAGGGATGAAGTGGGCCATCTTGCTAAAGTGATCTACCACCACCCAGATTGTATTGTGACCGGTGGCCCATGGCAATTCCACAATGAAGTCCATCAAGATATGAGTCTAAGGTCTGTCAGGAATAGGTACAGGCATCAGCTGACCAGAAGGAAAACTCCTGGAAGACTTATTCTTAGCGCATATCTTCAAAGAGAAAACAAATTCTTTGACATCATAAGCTATAGCGGGCCACCAAATTAAACAAGACAGGATCTATAGGGTTTTGGAAATACCATGGTGTCGCCATGCCCAACAAACATGGAGTTTAGACAAGACTGCCTTTCTGGGTGGATCTAGGACAAGCAGACGATTGGCAGGAGTTTCAGGAGAAGCTAGGTTCTGTAGTTGCCGGAGTTGAGAACCAAGATCTTGAGCCAAACCAGTAAAAATGGATGATGGAGAGATGATGGGTAATGACTCAGAAGCTTAATGATGTTGAGGAAGGAAGCTGAGAAGCTGAGGTATTTCTGGACCCAGCTCTGAAGGTGATGATAAATTTAAAACGGGTGAAGATGAAGGCCCATTGTGCTTGTCTGTAACTGAGTCTTTTGATAGATTTAATATAGAGCAGATTTTTATGGTTCGTAAATACAGTTTATACATGTTGCGAGCAGGTCCTTCCAGTCAGTGTCTCCACTCTTCGAAGGCACATTTATTGGCCAGAAGTTCCCTACTCCCCACTTCATAGTTGGATTCAACTGAGGATAATTTACAGGAGAGAAAAAGCACAAGGGTGCAACATATGGTCGCGAATGTCCTTCTGAGAATGGCACAGGCCCTGTCATCAAAGGCATCAACCTCAATGACGAATGGAAGCTACAGATTGTGATGGCAAAGAATGGATGCTGAGATGAAGACCTGTTTCAGGGTATTGAAGGCTTCTAGGGTTTGAAGAGACCAATTGGAGGTGTCTGACCCTTTTTAGGTCAAGGCGGTAATAGGAGCCACAAGGATGGAGCAGGAGCGAATTAACCTTCTGTGTTAATTGACAGATCCTAAAAATATTTGAAATGCCTTCAGGTTAGTAGGTAATACTCAATCTAAGAGGACCTGGACTTTGCTAGGATCCATTGAGAAGCCTTTGCAAAAGATGTTGTATCCCAGGAAAGTTACTTGGTCGACCTCAAATTCTCACTTCTCAAGTTTTGCAAATAAGCGGTGCTCCCGGAATCTAAGAAGAACCTCCTTAATGTTAATCTGTGCATTAAGGACCGATAATAAATCAGAATGCCATCCAAATAAACAACAGTCAATGGCGCAGTCATAATCTTAATGTGGGAGTAACACATCTGTGGCCTTTTCAGAGATGACATCCAAGAAATCATGATATGGGTTGGGGGCGTTTCTGAGGAATGGGTTGCAACAGCTGAAGGGGTAAAGACAAGCAGGTGGTGGAGCAGGATGACCCCTAGTGAATGATCTCGCCCATACTGCAATCGATGCCAGGGTTATGAAGATGAAGCCATGGGTGGCCAGGAATAGGTGGAACTGTGTGACAGCTAATTAAGAGGAAGGACAGATTCTCTGAATAAAGTGTTCCGAATGCCAACTGAATCAGCTGTGTTTTATTGGAGATCTTAATACCTGCCAGAAGATTCCCGTCCACACCAGTTCTTCAGGAAAAGAATATCTAAGGACTCAGCAAACATTATGTCCAAGAAATTACCCGTTGTGTCACTATGCAGGAAAGCAGAGACATTGGCAGAATGGGCATAGAAGGAGATATGGGCTGGAACAAGGCGCGAGTTTCTGGGAGAGATCAGTTGTAAACCTAGATTGATCCCCTTCTTATCTACTAGGCTTGGTCTTTTACCGACTTGCTAGTGCAAGTACAAACTATGTGACTCTTATTTCCACAATACAAGCAAAGGCCTAGGGAAAGTCTCCTAGAATTTCTTCAGAATAGGGTCGGTAAGCCCCACGCTGCATGGGTTCTGTGGTGTCTGCAGGAACAGAGATAGGTACTGCAGATGGACTTGAAGCATAATGTGAAGATACCAGGTTTTCTGGATCAATTCTACCCACTGGCTGGCTACCAAGGGGTGCCTTACTATGCCAGGGAAACCTACCCAGTACCTTCTAAGGTTTCTATAGTCACTCAGACAAATGCAATTAAAAAAGTACAACAGTACATTTATTGTAATAAAAACACTAGAATATTATATACAAACAGTAAATTAATGTCAGGCGAATTTACCACATTATGTGTCCCTTAGTCCACTAGCTTAAGGAGTTACAGTCAACTGTCTGTCCTGCCTTGAAGACCCATGGATCTGCAGATGTAGTCCACTGGTAGAGAACAGTAACTCAAAAATGCCACTCTACAGCTTCCAGACATCAATACCCAAAATGAATATCCCCCCCCCCTGGATTGGCTACTTACATCCAAGGTCAAATTTCCACAGTGCTTTCCCCTCCCTGGGCAAACCCCCACTTCCTCTTAAACATTGCTAGGTGTTGGATCATGGGGTTGGGGAGGGGGAGTGGAGATGAGCTGTGATTACACAGAAGCTCCCCTGCTGGGTTGCAGACAAATTGTCTGGACTAGTCCTGTGGAGGACAATGGCTACTAATTGGCCTTCCAAACCTTCAGATATAGGATAACAGTCAGCCCCTCATCTGTGTCCTTTAACTTGATACTTACCCATAACCTAATTAGCTTAAGAACAATGAATAACAGCTTCACTGCAATATCAACAATATACAATAAACAATATACACATTTACAATGAACTACAATGTCCCCTTATCCAAATGTAATTAGACACTGCGTTTGTATTTTGGTGAGCTGGGGAACAGAAACAGAGCTATAAAAGTACATGTTGTAAAGCAAAACATTTTGCGAGAAACGAGAAACAGACTGGTTAAGGTGTTACCAAACTCATTTTGTCACACGTAAGATTCCCTTTCCTTCATCCTTTCTTTAAAACGCCTGTTGATTTTGATGGTAAGCTGCATTAGCTTCTCAATGGAATCTGGAATACTGGACCAGAGAGTCCTTAAGTTATTCAGACAACCCAAGGTGAAATAGACTACAGAGGGCAGTATGGTTCCGCTCGCTATCAGTGGACCAGCATCTGAGCTCCATACAATACTCCTCTGTCGTCTGGCACTCCTGTTTAAGAGACCGCAAGTGGGACTCAATGGAAGCGATGCGGTCAGGGTCACGATATAGGAGTAGCAGACTGGAGCGCTACTCAGTGCTGAGTGTGAGAAGCAACCAGAGCCACGCCAGGGCTCAAAAGGTAAGAAGCAGACAGGAGAGTTTCAAATCAGGCCAGAGGGTCAGGGGCTGGCAGTAAACAAGGGTAGTCTAGGTAACAGAGCCAAATGGCCAAGGGTAGGAAGCAAATGAGAATGGTCCAGATAACAAGCCAAAAGGTCAGGTAGCATGTGATCAAACAGCAGAATACAGATTCAGAGCAGGCACAGCGATTGGCAAGACAAAGCCCTCCCAGACTTTTAAACACTGAAGGGCCAATCAGAAGGGGAAACAAGGAGTATACCCCTGTGAACACATAGGAGACTGCACTCATGTGATTGCATTCTCAATCGCATGCTCCGGCTGCCTGTCAAAGACCCAGGGCGAAAGTAGCAGGAGCGTCCTGGTTACCTAGGCAGTAGCAGGACCAAAGAGAGACGAATTTAGATAGGACAAAAGCCAATATCCTAGCCGTAGTACAGGGATGCCCCCTCTACACCTAACATAAATGCCTATAGATGTAGCCAAGTTCAACATCATGGATTATCTCCACCTCTCTTCTCACAAGTTAACGAGAGCATAATCGCAGGCATTGCTAGTTCCCTCCATTCACAGTCAGGGCAAGACCTAGCCATGATAAATCCTCACACATACTAAAGGCCCCGGTACAACCCCACATCAGAATATATTATTGATTATCATCACACCATTGTTGATAACCCGGATCATTGGCCTTTCCCTCCATTAGTTTTCATGGACTCTCACACACAACATGGCGCCTCATTCCAATCCCAATCCATCATTCCTCCCACCGTGTGCAGGGACAGGGGTCCCCATTCAGAAAAATACGAGCCATACCATTACATTCCTCCATGCACCAGGCCTTTCACCATTTTCACACAGGCCCATCCCGAGTTAACCTCACACGAAGAGACACGAGTAATTGATGTCAACCCCAGTTTTCTAGGGACTGACCTGCCTATTATTCCAGTTTTGCAGAACCAACAGCTGGTCGTTGAGACAGCCATACCTCAGGCCTTGGCAGGGGGCCAAGACGAAAGGAGCGACCATTGAAACATCTCGGTATCTGCTCAGGCCCTGACATAGTTTCACGGACAGAAAACCTAGGCAGAATGGAGAATGCAGCATTAATATGCGGCATTAGGCTAAGTGCTAGGGATAAAATTAAAAAAGGCACTTATGTGGATATGTTCACTGTTACAAAAATGGATAGCAAGAGCTTTGTGGCAGGTTGCAATAAAAATGGCATAGGTTAGGAAAATTATAGTTCATTTTCATGGTGGGTCAATGGTTTCTGTGTATTCGCAGCCGTTTATATAGAGTACAGTCAAGAAGAGCATACTGAAGTATGACGGTAGATGCACTTGATTTGCGACATGTATATAAAGGACGGCCGCATTATTTCTTGACCTTATGGTGAGCTATTTAGGAGAAAAATAACCGTTCGAGCTAGCCTACCACTCTGCTTTAAAGATACCGATACTTGGATGTATATAATGAGGCCCAGTAACCAGGTTCCTGAGTTATCCATCACTAGGAGGTTTCCCGGGATGGGGAGGGCACAAGGACCCCTCCCCCAAAAGTCAAATGCTATGTTTGTAACTCAGGTCAATGCCAGAAAAGCCTAAGTTGTACAGTCATGGCCAAAAGATTTGAGAATGACACAAATATTAGTTTTCACAGAGTTTGCTGCTTTAATGTTTTTAGACCTTCTTGTCAGATGTTGCAATGGTATACTAAAGTAAAATTACAAGCATTTCATAAGTGTCAAAGGCTTTTATTGATAATTGCATTACGTTTATGCAAATAGTCAATATTTGCATTGTTGACCCTTCTTTTTGAAGACTTCTGCAATTCGCCCTGGCATGCTGTCAATCAACTTCTGGGCCACATAATGATGGATGGCCGCCCATTTTTGCCTAATCAATTCTTGGAGTTTGTCAGAGTTTGTGGCTTTTTTGTTTGTCCACCCGCCTCTTGAGGATTGACCACAAGTTCTCAATGGGATTAAGGTCTGGGGAGTTTCCTGGCCATGGACCCAAAATTTCAATGTTTTGATCCCCGAGCCACTTAGTTAACACTTTTGGATACTCCTAGTTACTCTTTGGTCCTTCCGTGAAAAGGGTCCTTTGTCCGACTTAGTGAGGGCATTGTGAGTTTAGCGGGGTGCAGTCACTCTGACGCAAAGTTTAGCACCGGCCAGGCATGTAGGGATTAGTTCCCGCGTTAAGTGGATACACGGCAGAATCGCCATTCTCCGTACCTGGTATTGGGTAACAGTTGGTAGCTGTCTGGCAGTGCTCTTTCTCCGCCACCAAATTTAATTAATAAAACTGTGACCTTTTTAGCCACTTGATATATGTCTTCGTGTCTTTATTTTAGATAAAATAGTTTAAGTTATGTATAGGTTTTGTGAAAGGGAAGAGGGGCATACACAATGAGCTATTTATTAAATACTCCTATGTAACTAACTTAATGATGAATAAAAAGAAAATACAATGGATCGAGATACGAATATACTCAATGAAACAATTAAATTGGTTCACTGTCTATGCACAGCTTTCTGTTTCATACTAAACTTCATCTACAACTCCAGCAACAGAGACACCATTAGTAAGTAAAAAAAGATCTTTAACAAAATAAAAACATAGCAAAATTATAATTACAACATACCTTATGTAGTCTGTTATTAATCAAATGGACATTTGAATCCTTATGCATTGTATCATCTTAAACAGTCATTTAATGATGATACTTGCCCTTTAAAAGCAGTTTATTTAATGTTCATACAGACTAGGCATATTGTCCTGTGATTAATTGACCCACATTACTTAATATTCCGTGTTTAAAATAGTGACAGTAATATTCTGCAAAAATAATGATTCGTTTAGACAAATTGTGTTTTAATAAGACCTTCAATACTCTGTTGAGGATATTACATATTCATGCTAGAAATAATCTTCTTAATTATTAATGTGGACAACTGATAGTTTTAGACAAGTAATAACCTATTCCAATAATTAATGCTACAAAGAGGTAATTTAGATTTTGTTCCGTTTATTATTTATTCAGTATATAATAACTGCTTCTAAAATAATTCTGCATATGGATTTACAGAAATTGCTAGTAATTCTAGCAATTATATGTTCTCCAGTGTACTTGTGGTATATTAGATATACTTACACACCAACAGGTTCTAAAAATGAGAACGTTTCACTCCATGCAGTATGCTGTTTTAATTACTCTTGGAATGATTTGCACTTTTCACATTCCTAATGTGTGTGACTATTTATTATGGAGCATCCCACATCTGTTATCAAGCTGGACCATCCCTTGCATTTGTAAAGATTGTGGACCTATACACTCTTTGGCTACCCCACTGTAATGTTGTTGGTTCTTACAAGAAAGCTCTGTATGTCTTACTTATTGCATATATAGCTTTTTTTTTATCCAGCTTTGGTGCATCCTTGTATTATGAAAACCCCATCTATGTGAAACTACCCTTAGATAGGGGCTTGAAGTTCCTAATTAATTCCATGCTTAAATAAAAAAGTTTAAACACTTTTAGTGCTGGGTATAAATGTCTTGATAAGAATGTCAACCACTCTTTTCCTAGATGGACAGTCTTCCCCTTCTATGTGGTGTCCATAACCATATAGAGGACTAAAGGTGTCTACAGTTTAAGGGAAGAGGATAAATAGCGATAAACATGGGGATGGGCATGTACATAAAGTGGCAGAGAATCTACTATGGAATTAACTTAAATCAGTGAGTTTTGAAAAGAATGACTTTGAGATCTTACAGGACAGTAATGGAAGAGATGATGGATCCTTTTGTATGTGATTGTAAGGCAAAACTAATACAGGAGGCACAGATGAGCAAAGTAATATCTGAAAAGTAGGTCATAATAACAAGGACTGTGGAAGTCCTACTCTCATTATATGATTTCTCCTAAGGGAGACAACTAGTCCATGAACAGGTAATAATGGTACTGTGATCTTACAGTGCATAATGTGCAGCAGCCTCCAATGTTGAACAGTACCTTTTATAATTCCATTATAAGAACTATGCAAAGTAAAGATAAAAAGTGTGCCATAGACCTAATGGTCCCACTTGAAAATGTAATGTAGTATGGACAAAAAAAAATGCTGATATAGCTCATTGCATTAAATAGCACATAAGTGAAATCATAAATTCTCTTGGCCTGATTTATTAAGGGAATGAAAGCAAAAAAAAATTGTAACTTTGAACCTTGGCAAAACCATGTTGCATATGAGGAGGAGGTAAATTTAAAATGTGAGAACAGATTTGTAATTGGGGTAGAGCATGTCCTACATCAACTTTTAATGTCAGTGTAAAACTAAAGCTATCAAGTATTTGCATCTTACATGAACAAACAGCCAATATTTAATTTATGTGTAAAATAATAAACTAGATTGTACTCCTTGCATTGTAACATGGTTTTGTCCAGGAGAAAACATACTCATTTTTTTGCTTTACTTTCCTCAATGAATCAGGCCTAATGTGTTCAAATAACAGTCTGAACGTATTTGACCTAATCCTGGATGTGTCCTACTCCACGCCTATCCAGGTGTAACTCTTGCCGGTGCTTGATGATCATTACAGTGTTAAAAAAATAATAAAATTACAAACACCTCCTTCCTCATTGGCTGACACGAGAGGTAAAGGTGGGAGTTTACTTATTAATTTAAATGAAACTGAGTGTACCCTGCACATTTCTTCTGTTTTGTAGAGATGCTGCCTATCATGACATGGAACAGCGACAAACTTCATCTTTTACTCTAGCTGCTGCTCCCAATGTGATACCTGAGGGGGAGGAGCACTTTGTTCTCTTCTACCAGCCCTAAGTGGATTTATCATCACGGTAGAGAGCCATGTCGCTTGTGATTACAGTATACAAAGTTCATGGTGAACACTGGCAGCAGAATGTAGAAACAAGAGGGGGTAAATGTATCAAGCTCCAATTTTTCAGAGATTAAAAATTGTGGCAAATCGCGTATGACAACCCGCGATTTTAGTCCTCAAATCTCAAAATGTATTAGGCTGCGTTTTTGACTCTGATATTTCAAATTGCTGGCCTTCTCTCTCGATTTGCGGGAATTTAAAACACGCCCGTGTTTAGCCATCTCTCCCGTGTTTAGTTAACTCTCCAGTGTTTAGGTTAAAATTACCATAGACAACACTCTGCTTCCTAGCTGAGAGATTAGTAAACACATCACTGTTACATTGGTCTGTCTATACAGCTGCGGCTATCAAAAGTTAAAAAATAGATAAATGTTGAAAGAAAAATTGCGTGGGGTCCCCCCATCCAAGCACTATTATTCCTAGTGCTGCCATGTTGCACGAAAATTGGGGAAAAATTTGCGTGGGGTCCCCCCGATTTTCATGCAATCAGCACTAGGCAAATCAGCTGGGGTGGTTAGCACTATAGCAGGGGGGTATGCAGTAGGGGGAGGTGGGTGTAGGGTAATAGCGACGATTAAATTGTGAAAAACACAAACGGACAACATTTTGTTTTGTGGAACAACAAGTCCTAGCCATGCCAGGGTTCCATAACACCCATGGCAGGCAGGCCATACTGGCACTTGGGGAACCACAAGTGCCAATATGGTCTGGCACTCATGACTGGCTGCAACCTGTAGTTCCACAAAACATAAAGTTAAAAAAACCACCACACCCTGTTTAACACCACAAAAATTTAATAAAAATAAAAAAAAACAATAAATACATAACACAACCTCTTTAATACCACATAAATTTATTAAAAATAATAAAACCCAATAAGATGTCTTCTTCTTATGTCAGCAGCTTTTAATCCAAAACTGATTGACGACCATGTCCCAAAATATTTGTATTCCAAAATGTCCATGCTTGAATTACATCTTCTTATCTTTGGGTCACAATGCCCCTCATATTTGTAGATCTGTGTTGATTAATTGAAGACTTCTTATCTTCGGGTCACAATGACCCCCATATTTGTAATTACAAAACTGGAACATGTGAAAAAAATAAGTTCAGGCCCACCCATCTGCTTCGGAGATGGTTGAGGAGCAGACGAATACCTGTAATCCAGCTGCAAGCGCATTGTCTGAGGTCGCAACACCCAGGGCGATTGGTGAGAACAACTTTAATATTGCATACAAGTCTTGTAACACTAGCCCTCCTATATAAACCACTAGTGAGGACTAATCCGAATCAGACCAAAGGCCACATAAACTTATTAAAATTCTACAGACATAACTGTGTGGGAAGCAATCAAGCCCCAGCAGGCTCTAGGCCCTGACAAAGTTCTACGGACTGTATGGGTATCAGTCTGGTAGTTGTCCCGCAGTGCTCTTTCTCTGCCAACAAATTTAATTAATAAAACTGTGACCTTCTTTAGCCACCTTATATGTCTCTGTGTCTTTATTTTAGATAAGATAGTTTAAGTACGTAAAGATCTTGTGAAGGGGTTGATGGGCATACACAGTGAGCAATTTAACAATGGCAATCCAAATGTATGGAATGGGGGTATTTATTAGAGTGAGGGATTCTCCAAAGGCAAGGACCTCTTTTAAGACATAACATTTCTCTATCAGCAGTTGCAAATGTTTTTACATACTAATGGTTTAACACAGCTTGATTTACATCCTTTGACTCTGATTTAATTTATTTGTTTCAATATTTTTCTGTTTTACAAACAGTAATTAATTTATATGCTGACATTATCCAGTCTTATTAAAAGAATTCTATGTAGCTGAAAGTTCTCTGTTGGAACATCTGCTACCAATCAGCAGAAGGGTACAAGTCTCTGTTATTGAAACATGTCACGTCCAATCATGCACAGCATTCTGTGATGGAATGTTTCATTCACTAGTGCAATAATTGGCATTTATTACAGCATACACGAACAAAATGCTCTGCAGAATAAAATAACAGTATAATTCCAATACATTTTTATCTACACCGATTCAGAATACAATTTTACACTGGGCTGTAAATGGCATAACAGAAATACCGTAAGATCCAAAGACTTTTTGTGCTTCATTGTCTCCAATAGGAAAGGTGTGATAGAAATCTAATTGGAGACCAATATGAATGTTGCTGTATTTATCACAATACAAGCATTTCATAAGTGTCAAAGGCTTTTATTGACATTAAGTTTATGCAAAGAGTCAAAATTTACAGTGTTGACCCTTCTTGTTGAAGACCTCTGCAATTCGCCCTGGCTTGCTGTCAATCAACTTCTGGGCCACATACTGATTGATGGCCGCCCATTCTTGCCTAACCAATGCTTGGAGTTTGTCAGAATGTGTGGGTTTTTGTTTGTCCACTTGCCACTTGAGGATTGACCACAAGTTCTAAATGGTTTTAAGGTCTGGGGAGTTTCCTGGCCATGGACCCAAAATTTCAATGTTTTGATCCCCGAGCCACTTAGCTATCACTTTTGCCTTATGGTAAGGTGCTCCGTAATGCTGGAAAAGAATTGTTTGTCAACAAACTGTTTTTGGATGGTTGGGAGAAGTTGCTCTTGGAGGATGTTTTGGTACCATTCTTTATTCATGGCTGTGTTCTTAGGCAAAATTGTGAGTGAGCCTACTCCCTTGGCTGAGATGCAACCCCACCTATCAATGGTCTCAGGATGCTTTACTGTTGGCATGACGCAGAATTGATGATAGTGCTAACTTTTCCTTCTCCGGACAAGCATTTTTTCAGATGCTCCAAACAATTTGAAAGATTCATCAGAGAAAATAACTTTACCCCAGTCCTCTGCTGTCCAATCCCTGTACCTTTTGCAGAATATCAGTCTGTCCCTGATGTTTTTGCTGCAGAGAAGTGGCTTCTTGGCTGGCCTTCTTGACACCAGGCAATCCACCAAATATCTTCACCTCACTGTGCGTGCAGATGCCTGCCTGCTGCCATTCCCGAGCAAGCACTGCACTGGTGGTGTCCCTATCTCACAGCTAAATCA